>NC_056750.1:148389948-148397106 GCF_019279795.1 Protopterus annectens
TAACAAAGGTTTTAGTTTGATGTCTACAAATTGGTTGCTAATGGGTAAGTTATAGAACCTCGCCCATCAACAGGGGGTCCTGTAAAGATTTATGTATTTTTGGTAGTCCAAAAATACATGGTGTCTTTGGATACAATACTGTTAAGAAGTTTATTTTATCTATGGAAACGGATCCTTCAATAAACAAATCATTGAGCTCAATACGAATTTGATTATAAGTGAGCTGTTCTCATATGTCCCACTCATCAATACATTTCTCATTCTCTGATTGTAATCCATAATATCCATAATCACAGCCACTCCCCCCTTATCTGGTTTGATAATTATGAGACCAGAGTTACATTTCAATTCCTGTAAACATTCTAATTCATAAACATTTAAGTTATTGCCCCTTCTATTTCTTTTCAGATTCCTTAAATCAAATTCACATAACTTCTCAAACATTTGCAATGTGGGATGCAGTGGGGGAATGTACGTAATAGAAATATGCAAAAGATTACTGATATAATCTACAGATTTAAATCAAGCATTCAGGTTCAGCTTTCTTACAAAGTGTTTTAAATCTATTATAGTATTATCAAGATCACATTCAGTCTCTGGTACAAAAGTCTTGCCCCTGGATAGCAGATCACAGGCAAGTTCATCGATAGGGACTGAGGAATAGTTGAACACATTAAAATGCCCAGCATTGTTCTTCATTATAAGACATGGAGGGCATGTGTTTTCAAGGTTCATCTCCTGCCCTGATAACCGCTCCTCCATGTCCCCCTTCAATTCATTGTCTGTCGCCCTCAACCTCTGTTGGTCATATAAGTCCCTTGAGCTGTGTATTCCATATTGTACTTCTGTTGGAGCCTCTCGGACATGGTTCAGGGTAAGCAGTGTTCTGATTATACTGTATTCTGTCCCATTCAAGTTTCTTAAGTTTCCTGTTTTTTATGTTATTAATTTGGTGTTCGATTGACTTGAACACATGATTATAGTCAAATAAATTCTCTGCATGTGCCCTGTCCTGCACAATTATTTTATCCAGTTCCGTTGCATCTTTTATTAAGTTATTCAATAAAATATCATGTTTGATTATTTAGTTATTTTATTTTACATTTGTTGACCGGGATAGTCTGACTGGATACATGTCCATTTTCAGTGGAGGTCCGGGGAGAAAAGCTCCAAAGGTGGTTACATATGCAATCATCACAATGTACAGATAAAACAAGAGCCATAATAACATTGTACAAATAAAACACACTTTACAGTCACAGTTATATGGAGATTGCAATCTCCATATATTCATGACCTTGTCTGTCAAACATGGAGATTAATTCTTTATGAAATTCAGAATTCACTATTAAGTCAGAAGGGAACAACCACATACGTAAACCGTTTGGCACTAATTTTAATCTCAAACATTCCTTAAAGTAGGAATTATCTAGTTGTAGTTTTTTTTATCTTAAGTAAGACATAATCTAGTTTTTGCAAGTTAGTGTTATAGTCAGTAATACTCATGGTGCTCTCACACACACACACACACACACACACACACACACACACACACACACACACACACACACACACACACATACACACACACACACACAACACACAACACACAACACACAAACACACACTCACACACCCACAATATCATACATGCATGCATATACAGCTAAAAAAGAAAAAAATAATGTGAAAAAAGTGTCACATAGGTGATGCAGTTGGTGTTTAAGGACATGACTCATTGAAATGCATAAGATAACTGCTGTAGGGAGATGCAGCCTTTTGTTTCAATGCATTCAGAGCAAGGTTATAATAATAATATTGGCTTTTTATTTCTAGGGATCAGATGTTGCAGCATCAGGAAGCAAGGCACAGTAAAGTTAACTATTGCTGAGGAGAACCATATCCTCATGTGTACATTTAAGAGGAATGAAATATGTCTGTTTTGAAAAGGGGCCCTAAACAGGCAGAGTGAAGTATGGTATGAAAGTGAGTGCTAATCTATATAAATGCCATGATGTTAAGGATGTACATTGGCACACAGCAGTAAGAGAGCTATGATGGGTTGTACTACATGCACTCAGGTCTCAAGTGCTCAAAGACCAATGTCTTGGAGCCAGGGACTAGATAGTCTTGTAGATTGCGTCTATATCATTTTGTCATACAAACTAAAAATCGAATACCTCTTCGTCAAACTGTATCCATCGAAATTTAATCCATTGAACAATCATTTCAGCAAAGGTTTTCCCAGGGAGAAAAATTAGTTGGCCATCATTGGGAGTTTGCCCTTTTCCCCATCTTAGATGGGTATATTCAGCCAGGGGTGGTGTGGGGGGCACAGCTCCCCACAATGGGGGTTGTGGGGGGTGCAGCCCCCCCACCTGGGTGGGTGGGTTTTAAATTATGTGTTTTCTGTGATGGTCGGTAGGTTAGCTGAGCGATTTTTTTCCCTGGGAAAACTTTGCTGAAATGATCATTCGATGGATTAAGTTTTGATGCATAAAGTTTGGTGAAGAGGTATTAGATTTTTAGTTTGTTCAACAAAATGATATAGACTCTTGCAGTCATGCAGACTGCTGAGTTTGGTCAAGGAACTGATGCTTACATCTCATATAAACACATTATTTCAGTTCAAGCCAGGTAAGTGCTGCATCCATTGAGATGGAGTGGGGAGTGAGATTGTAGATTAGGGCAGAGTTCAGGAAGGGGATTTAGGTTTAGGGAACAATAGCGGAGTTCACGGGTTAGGAACCAGATTGTGAGTTTTAAAGTTAGGGACCAGCAGGGACATTTTATACTTAGGGAGCTGGAAGAGACTTTAAGTTTAGGAAGTAATTTAAAACTTTAGAGTAATGGAGGGGTAAGTAGAGTGTTAGGAGGGGGGAGTGAGGATTCTCATTGGGAACTGGGTAGGAGTTTTAGTGTGAATGTTAAAGCTGTGGTAGGTTCAGGTCATGGGAAGTCTAAGTAGTTAGGCAAGTGGGACTTAGACCCCTTACATTTTTGAACAAATGGCATTGAGCATTTATACCATGAGCTAGTCACATGCAAGTACTTGTAGTAGGCCCAATAATATGGTGACCTGTGCTAAAAGTAAGGAAATGTAGAATGCAATTGCTAATAATACTACAGTTATGGGACTGCCACTGTTCAGAGTTAACACCTGACAATAAATATTTGCTGTCACTATGAGGGGATTACTATGATGCAGAGGACAATGGCAAGTGAGGCGTTCAGGGTGGTGTAGACAATGGCTACTTGGTTTATGCCTTCATCTTCTACACATAGGTTGGAGAGAAGGTCAGTGCTATCAAGCAGCATGTCTTAAATGGTATTTATTCATTAATACAATGAATGGCTACATACAAGTTTGAAATGTTTTCCTATCAGATACTTCAGCATTAAAAACAGTTGCAGTATAAGAAAAAAATAGCAAATGGTACATATGTATTTCCTTAATTTCCACCTGTACTAATACTTGTTCAGGGTTTTATTGACCAGTGAATTATTAGACATTATTAAAATACGTATTATTTGTTCACATTGGTATATCACTGCAGGAAACATAATGACAGGCTGTGGTGCATTGCAGCAGGCTGACAACAGCAGGATGACTGTTGATGATGTCATAATTCATATTCATGACACAGCACGAGGACAGCAGAGCATAGTTGCAAAGTGTACTGACAGGGACCTCCTAAAGAGGCTGATAACTCAATAAATGACTCTGGTTCCACATAGTACATTATGATAACGTGATTACCAGAAGGGGTGGAATTCCCTCATAACTCAATATCATATTGTTGTAGTCATGTGGAACTGTTGGAGGAAGATACAGCAATATCAGAGGTTTAACTTCCCACTGTGCAGCTCATAGTCTTAAAAGTTTGTTAATGAGCTGCTTCTGTTAGGGCTGATGTGATCTTTTTCTATAGGCTGTCCCACTGCCAGCCCAGTTATCTGGAATTTTGTAAATAATTCTATGTAATTTGTGAATATTGATATGATTTATACAGAAGTGTGTGTTGAACAGGGTTTGCACAGTACTGAACTTCAATGATGTCTCCACAGTGTACCCTACTGGAAAAGAATAGAAATGCATGTGAGCTAGGATCTATATTATATATCTGAAGTTTCAAAACTTCGAACCTCATATAATCGAACTTATATGAGTGAAGTTTTAGAACTTCAAACATGTAATAAAAAAGAAAAGAAACCTACCTGAATGCTGTTAACAGGGGGGCAAGCCCCACTGCACCCCTCAAACCCCCTGCTACTTAAATATACCAACTCCGAGATCGCAATTCAGTGAAGTGAGATCGACATAGGCAATATTTTCCTTTACTTCACTGTAGTGTGAACGAGTAGTGAGGGGGTGTGGGGGAGTGCAGCCCCCCCACGAGTGGGTGCAGGGGAGCCCGCCCCCCTGCTCACAGCATTCAGATAATTCAGATAAGTTTTTTTTTTTTTTTTTTTTTTTATTACATGGTCAAAGTTTTAAAACTTTGCTCAAATAAGTTCAATTATATGAGGTTTGAAGTTTTGAAACTTCAAACATATAATATAGACCAATGAGCTATATACCTGTGCAAATGTATATGTTTTAGCAGTAGAAACTAGAACATAAAAGGGTTAACTTACAAAACAAGAAAGTGAGTTGAAATTAAATTGTTTTACGATTGTGCTATCGAAGTCATCTTTCAGTTTCAGTCAGTAGGAGACAGGATGTCTACACTAGGGGACTCTCTGTGTTTTTTGTAAGTGTTTTATTGTTTTATGTCCTCTAGCAGGTGAAAACATCTGAAAGCTATGTATTTTCACAAGGAGATGTCAAATGCTACAATGAGGATTTGGCTTTGGAACTGAAGTCAGGTGAAAGTGATGTCATCCAAGCTAACCCAGCAGTAATATTTGATATTAATTCAAGACTGTGCATTTTGTACTTTTTCTTTGGCCTAACAAGTACATCCACTCATCACCACCTTCTGCACTTGCCTTGCTGCAAGTAAGTTTTTAGGGCATAGTAACTCTTTTAGATTCAGATAGGAATATAGTAAAGTATAGCTTAGATGTTTCATTTATTTATTTGAGACTGTCCTGCAATGTTGTTTTAAATATTTCCTGTGATTTTGAACTCTGATGTAACTGATTACTTACTGAGTATGGTCTTGATCTTTTATTATTTATTATTAAATATATTTAAATCTATATTTGTGGCTGATATCAGTGACACATATTTAAGTTCTTAATACTTGCATGTCTATTTGGTGACACTGTACAGGCCACTCCTAAATAGCCTTGCTCTTGGTCAGAGTACCATTTGGATTAATAGTAACATTA
Source organism: Protopterus annectens (assembly GCF_019279795.1). Lineage (NCBI taxonomy): Eukaryota > Metazoa > Chordata > Ceratodontiformes > Protopteridae > Protopterus > Protopterus annectens. The sequence goes on from NC_056750.1 coordinate 148,395,286, forward strand.
CACAGTAGGGTTGGACACCCTTTGTTAAGGGCCTTACAGTAGCTGATAAGTAGTGGTTGGCAGCCTTTCCCAAGTGTGTATGTGTGCTTGTATATAAATTAAACCTCATAGTGTGTGTGTGTGTGTGTGTGTGTGTGTGTGTGTGTGTGTGTGTGTGTGTGTGTGTGTGTGTGTGTGTCAGTTACTTGGACAGGGACATGAAGCACTGGTTGGACAGAGGGGATGCTGGACGTTTTGGCTTGGCCACTCAACTGAGATCTCAACCCTACAACTGTGCCAGTGGGAAGTCTTACTGGGGATCTGGAGAAAGAGGGAAAAACAGCCCTAGACTGGCTGTGATCTCTGTGCTCTTAAGGGAAATTTCATTTTACTGTGTGTGTACTTGTCATCTTCCCAGTGTGTCCATTCCCCACTGTTGCCAGTGGTGAGGATTGAGGCTCCTTGATTACTGGGCCAGTATAGGGACATCACATATTAATTGGTTGGCAGTGGTGGGATAGCCACATCACATATTAATTGGCTTGTAGTGGTGTGGATCTTGAATTCCTGTAGCCTGTGTACAGTGGTCACTGAAGGTGTTTGTACCGTCAATCAGCCACGCAGTGAACATTCAGAGTTTCATATCACAATTGTTTTATTTTTTTTTTTTAGCTTAGTTAGTCAGGGAGACCAGGCAAGCATGTCAGCAGAAGAGTATAGCAAGCTGACAAAAAGCCAGTTGGCTGAAATGTGCCAAGCTAATGGACTGATGCATGCCAACCTGACTAAGGCAGAAATGATTGTAGCTTTGGGCACAGCTGCATCACAGACCAGCAATCAGAAGGACAATCAAACTGGCCTTGGAGATGTACAACTCTCAGAAAATGGACAGTTCGACCTTTCCACAGAGGACTTAAAAATCCATCTGGAGTTAAAGAGACTTGAGCTGGAGACCAAGCATTTGGAAATAGAAGGAGCAGAGAGACTGAGACGTCTGGAGGCTAAGGAAAATGAGAAATTGAGACATCAGGAGGCTGAGGAAAATGAGAAACTGAGACGTCTAGAGGCTGAGGAAAATGGGAAACTGTGATGTCTGGAGGCTGAGAAGAATGAGAGGTAGATGCAACATGAAAAGGATATGACTCTTCGCCAGAGTCATGGAGGTAATGGGGAGGGAAGTAAACAAACCCCAGAAGAAACAAAGGTCAGTAAATTTCTTCCACAATTTACAGAGGGGGAAATTTTGATATTTTCATTCATATGTTTGAAAGGGTATGTAAACAGTATAATGTTGACCAAGGGCTCTGGGTACGGTTCCTGACCCCCTTACTCTATGGTAAAACTGTAACTGCTATTTCTAAATTGTCTGATACTGATTTCTTAAATTATAATACAGTAAAAAATTGTCTTTTAGAATGCTTTAACACCTGACGCTTGTAGGAAAAAGATTTGTGAGCATAGACGCAAGGCAGATGAAAGTGTTAAACAACAAGAAGAAAAGCAATACGGCTCACAGGCGTACCAGAACCTTTTATTGAGCGCTTTCGTCTGCTTTACAGCTTGACTTCCTCAGAATACAATCCACTTTAACTTCATTTCGATTTAAATACACACTCAATCACATGTCCTTAATTAACACTCAATTAATTCCTTAAAAACATACAAACATCTAAAAATATATTGAGTTGTCTAAACAAAATATGTTAAAAGAAAATGAAAATGTATATACACACACACTCTTGTGAATAAATCTTAAACAAGGAAAGGGAGACTTGTATAAAATTAAATGTTTTATAACCTATAAACTGTCCCCGGGATTCATGAACCTTGCGCCAGGCGCCA
>NC_056750.1:148440553-148458053 GCF_019279795.1 Protopterus annectens
GCTGCTCCTATGTTGGTGCGGCGCTGACATGCGGCTGTACACCTTCTCTGAGTGTAAACACTGACAGTGCATTGCGGACGGCGGTCTTATGCGATCCTTTGCTCCTTGGATGGGTACACTTATGCCTTCGTGGCTTCTATTTGTTTCTCCGTTAATTTGGACGGGACTATGTTGCATACTGTAATGCGGCGCTTCATTCTGCACGGACCTGGCTGCTGCCATTACTATTGTGGGCGGACCGTGGCTGTCAGCACATTAGGTTGCTCACCTCATGCCGGCTTAGACACGCCTCCAGACGCATCCTACCTGGGCTCGCTCACGTACACTACGCACGTGTCTGTGATTCCGGTGCACTCTCATTAATATGTATATGGCGCTACTGCGCCGGATATTCCATGCACCGCCGGCGCAGGCCTTACGCCAGCCTTGCGCCGAGCTTCATGAATCCCGGGGAATGTTTTAGCTAATGATATTCAAATCTATTTGCTTCTAAAGCTCACTTGAGATTCTACCAGTCTGGCAGAATGGGCTAGCTGAAATAAATAAAGCCTAATACTAGGACTTAAAAACAAAACTAGTTAATAAATGTTAATGTTTTATGACAAAAAATACACACATTATATATGAATTTCTGCCTTCAGCTTTAAATAGCTGGAAATAGAGACAGTTTCATTAAGCCCTGGGGGGTTTGTGGCATTACATTTAAATTGCCACATTAATTCTCTGTATTCTAAGTAGGTGTACAATGGACCCCCCCCCCCCCCGTCTCTGTGTTGCACTTGTTCAAGGGCACTAAATTTAAATGTGTGTCCAGGAAAATCTTTAACATGCTTGCTTAATGCATTTTTCAGGTTAACCTTCTGGATGTCATATAGGTGTTGATAAATCCGCTTATTGAAACTATTGATTGTTTTCCCTATATAAAAACAATAGCAATTCTGACAAATCACATTATAAACTATCTGTTTACTCAAACAGTTAAGCCTATGTTTTTGAGTTACTTTTCCAAAACCCCTTATGTATAGAAATTCATTATCCAAAATATGTGGGCATTGATTACAATGCCCACATTTACCCATTTTTCCTTTTCTATCAGTCCCAAAATTTGTTTCAAGCAAATTTTTAAAAGATCTATCCTTTTTGTACACCACTATTGGGTAATCCCCTAATTTTTCTTTATAGTGGTGTTCAATATCAAACAATACCCAGTTTGGTTGTAGTATAGCGTTAATCATACCAAAATGGGGTGTTAAAGTAAGTATCATAGGACGTTGATGTACCTCTACATCTTTTGGGATCGATGAATCAATAATTCCACTGATGTTACCAGTGTGGGATCCTCCCAGCAAAGGTACAAAGTGACCTTCCTCCCTTTTTGTTATAACTTCCTGTAATACAGGTTTAAGAATGTGAGGCAGATATCCCCTCGCTAACAACATATTTTCCAAAGTTTTGATTTTTTAATGAAATTTTCTTCCTCACTCACCATCCTCGCCAACCTAATGAACGGGGGTCCATTGAACACCTACTTAGAATATAGAGAATTAATGTGGCAGCTTAAATGTAATGCCACAAACTCTCCTGGGCTTAATGAAACTGTCTCTATTTCCAGCTATTTAAAGCTGAAGGCAGATTTTCATATATAATGTGTGTATTTTTTGTCATAAAACGTTAATGTTTATAAACTAGTTTTGTTTTTTAAGTCCTAGTATTAGGCTTTATTTATTCCAACTAGCCCATTCTACCAGACTGGTAGAATTTCAAGTGAGCTTTAGAGGCAAATAGATTTGAATATTATTAGCTAAAACATTGTTTATAGGTTATAAAACATTTAATTTTATACAAGTCTCCCTTTCCTTGTTTAAGATTTATTCACAAGAGTGTGTGTGTATATACATTTTCATTTTCTTTTAACATATTTTGTTTAGACAACTCAATACATTTTTAGATGTTTGCATGTTTTAATTAATTGAGTGTTAATTAAGGACATGTGATTGAATGTGTATTTAAATAGAAATAAAGTTAAAGTGGATTGTATTCTGAGGAAATCAAGCTGTAAAGCAGACAAAACGCTCAATAAAAAGTTCTGGTATGCCTGTGAGCCGTATTGCTTTTCTTCTTGTTTAAAAGTTTGTGGAGTTTCGGCAGATGAAAGTGTGTGTGAATATATTGCTGAACTAAGCACATATTTTCATAGGTGAGTGACTGGTTGTCAGGTCACCACTTTTAAAGGGCTGGCAGACCTTTTGGTGAGGGAACAAGCACTTAGAACTTTGCCTGAGGATATGAGAATCTGGTTAGCTGACACTGCAATACTGCAGATGAGTTGGGGAAGAAGGGAGACCTATATCTAGCAAGCAGGGCATCACTACACAGGACAGGGAAACCCAGTGCTGCTCATGGGTCTAAGGGAACCCATGGTGAGCAGCCCAGACTGCCCCAAAAGAGTCCACCACTAGCAGGGGAAGGTACTAGTCCAGGTTCATGTCCAGGACCAAGGGTTAAATGTTTTAAATGCAACCAGTGGTGTCATAGATGTGCATGGAGGCTTGGTGGAGAACAAAAGGTCGGAGAGACCTAACACCCTGATCCTTAGTGACTTCAACTACCCCACCATAGACTGCATGAACTATTCCTGCACTAATGCACTCACCCAATGACTCCTTGACTTCATCAGCTCTAATGCACTAGACTAGCTGGTCTCATCCCCCATAAGGGGAGATAACATACTGGACTTGTTTCTTACCAACATGGGTGACCACTGCACCACTCCCATAGTATGTTCTTCCCTGGTGAGATCAGATCATCAGTCTGTCTCATTTGAAGTTTCTATCTCACCCAACCCCTCTCCAGCCATAACCTGGCTAAAAAAAACTCTCAAAAGCTGACTATACCCACCTAAGGGAGAGTATCAGCAACTTCACACCACCGCCCCCTCAGAGGATGCAGACAACAATGCTGAGCAGTACGCCAGTGCAGTATAAAAGCAGCTGTACTACTGAATGGACTCAGCCATACCCAACAGAACTAAAACCTGCTCCTCAAGGAAACACAAACCTATCTGGAGGACACCCTCCATCAACAGGCTTTACAGCAAAAGGAAGAAACTGTTGTCCAAGGGTAAAAAGGAACAAATTCCAAATCGGAAAATCTCCCTCCTCTGCCTCAACAAGCAAATTAGATCACTAGTGAAAAACTCTAAAGCCAATTCTCATTTGAAACTAGCCTCTGAAACAAAGGGAAACCACAAGTCCTTCTTCAGCTATGTTAGGAACCTCCATGGCAAAGCCCACGTTTGTTCCAAATTAGTACTTAATGGTACCACTTACACTGATCCTGACTTAGCCAACCTGCTAGCTGATAGTTTCAGCACAAACTTCACCCTGTTATCACCCTTCCAAAGGCACAGTTGACATCCCCAATACTTGTCCCACATCTAACATCTCCATCGATCAAGTGTTAAAGGCCCTATCCATGGCAAAGAACACAGCTTCCATGAGACCTGATAATAACCCAGGCTGTATTCTACACCATCGCCAGCAAGAATCAGCTTTGACATTGAGCACCCTATTCAAGCACAGCCTAATTACCGGATTCATTCCAGCACAGTGGAGGACCGCCATTGTCATCCCCTTGCACAAAGGTGGTGCCGCTACTGACCCAGGAAACTACTGCCCCATTAGCTTGACAAGTCTGGTCTGTAAAGCCATGGAGCATATTATTATGGATCTCATAAGCAAAGACATGGGCAATCTCCAAACGCTCGACCCCACTCAATTCAGATTTGTCAGGGGCAGATCTTGCCTATTGAACCTAGTTTACTTTTTTGAGACTGTCAACAATAGGTCTCACCTACAAGGCAAGATCAGATCCTGCCCTACCATAAGTCTAACTCCTCACACATTACCCACTCAATAAGCGAAATCAACAAAACCTGCTAGAGAGACAGGTTTTTCTCCCAGAGGCTGCTCCATCTCTGGAATAGACTTCCCATACATGTTGAACAGAGTACCTCACTGACCCTCTTCAAGTGCAACCTTGATGAGGGGATGGGAGACCACAAATTTGTCCTAGGGGTTCCACCTTTGTCCCTCATTGACAGGGGCAACAGGTGCTGACTGAGGTTTCTTTTTTTGGGGATAAACACTTGGCTAGCCCAGGGCCATTAGCCTAGTAATCTCCTATGATCCTATAATCCTACATGGGAATGACAAAATGCCAGCAGTAAGTCCAACAAGGGTACCAAACTACCACTACAGGATATATCCTATCTTAGTAAATGGGAAAGAGGCCATTGCTAAGAGAGGCACAGTCTCTGACCTAATCATTGTGAAGCCTGCAATGGTTAAAGAGGGCCACTACTTGCCTGGGCAGTCTAATCCAGTCAGAGCTTTAGGAGGGACCCCATTCCAAATACCATTAGCTAGGGTGCACCTTGACTTTGATAGTGGAAAAGGAAGCCAGCAAGTAGGTTTGTTTGAGGATATCCATGCAGATGCCCTGATAGGGAATGATTTTAATAATGCAGTACATTGTGTGCAAACAGTTACATGCAGTCAGGCTTGGAAACAAGCATGTAGGTCTGGTAGCCTGGGGGAGATCCAGACAGACCGCACACTTAGGTGGTTACTTCAGGGAGGGAGATATCCTGTGGCAGTGAGACTGAAGGTGAGCCACAGCTGCTTGTGGGTACTGATGTTCCCTTGGACAGAGTAACTGCAAGGGTAGAGGTGAGTAGTAGTACCCAGGCTGATAGTCAGGCATCGCTGTCAGAGAATACCAGACTTCCTGTGGAAGGGGAGCTGGGAAGGGTTACTAACAGAGAGTTGAGACAGGCTCAGCTCTCAGACCCTATATTACAAGGTGTGATTGAGGTAGCTAGTGAGGCACCTGAATCTCAGGGGAAGGGGGAATCTATATACTGGGACAGAGGGTTACTGTACAGAGTGTGGACACCAGAGGGAGGGCTAGAGGGTGAGAAAATATAGCAGCTGGTAGTGCCCAGAGCCTACCATCTGGCACTTCTAGCCATAGCCCATGATATTCCCTTTGCAGGTCATATGGGCATACAATGTACAAAGAGACATATGCAGAACTTTTATTGGCTTGGAATAGAGATGTAACAGGTTACTGCAGGACCCATGAGCAGTGCCAAAAGGTAGGGAACCTTTGATTTCTTTGCCTGTGATAGAGGAGCCATATCAGAAGGTAGCTATGAATATTGTGGGGCCTCTGAGTACCCCAAGTTCCACAGGGAAAAAGTGTATCCTAGTGGTAGCAGATTATGCTACCAGATACCCTGAAGCAGTCGTCCTGTGCTCCATTGAGGCAGAAAAGGTGGCAAATGCTTTGTTAGAGATTTTCAGCAGGGTATGATTCCCAAAAGAAATACTGATTGACACAAGTGCCAGTTTCATGTCAGACCTGCTGGCTTGTCTGTGGAAACACTGTGGGGTGAAGTACCTAAAGGCCATCCCCTACCATCCCCAGACTAATGGTCTTGTTCAGCGGTTGAACTCTACATAAACTCTATACTCAAGACAATGCTACAGTATTTGCAGACCAGTTTAAGAGGGAGTGGGACAAATATGTGCCCCATCTGTTGTTTGCTTACAGAGATGTGCCCCAGGAATCCACAGGTTTTTTGCCCTTTGAGTTCCTGTATGGACATAAGGTGAGGGGACCACTAGATTTGATCTGAGATGAGTGGATGGGTGATTGTGAATCCCACAAGGAGTCTGCTGTGGCATATGTCCTAAAGCTCAGGACAAAACTCAGGGAACCCATGGGCTTAGCCCTGGAGAACCTGGCAAAAGCCCAACAGCAGAGCAGAAAAAGGTCTGGTATGACAGGAATGCTTGAGCTAGAGAGTATACTGTAGGGCAGCAGGTAATAGCTCCCATTCTTGTCAGGCACAATAAGCTACAGACAGCTTGGGAGGGACCCTACAAGGTAGTAAGAAAGGTTAGTGATGCTAACTACATGGTAGAACAGCTAGGCAGGAGGCAGGGGCACACATTGTACCATGTTAACATGATGAAATCTTACCATGATAGGGAGGCCCTTGTGCTGAGTATTTGCAGTGGATGGCAGGAGGAGTCTGAGGGGGATCTGGTGACTGATCTCCTCAGTGAGGCTCGGACTGACCCTCAGTGGAAGCAGCTATCTTCTACCCAGGTATGAGAAATCCAAGCAGTGTTACAGGAGTTTGGGGGCATGCTCACTGGGAAACCAGTGTGCACCCACCTGGTGCAGCACCATGTGGATACAGGACCCCAAAGGCCTATTAGGAAGGCCTCTTATGGGATGCCTGAGAGAGTCAAACAGACTCTGAGAGAGAAGATACAGGAACTGTTGGAACTAGGCATAATTCAGGAGTCCAACAGTCCCTGGGCCTACCCAGTGGTGCTGGTACCAAAGAAGCATGACAGCACCAGGTTCTGTGTAGACTACAGGAAATTAAATAGTCACACAGAATCAGATGCTGACCCTATGCCTAGGACAGATGAAGCCCTAGAGCAGTTGAGTGGGGCTAAGTATCTTACCGCTATTGATCTTACCAAGGGTTATTGGCAGGTGCCTTTGACTCCCAGTGCCACAGAAAGGTCAGCCTTTATGACTACGTTTAGCTTGTATGAGTTCATGAAGATGCCCTTTGGGACGAAAAATACCCCATCAACTTTCCAGAGGCTGATAGATTGTATCCTATCCGGAGCTAGAGATTTTGTAATTGCTTGCCTAGATGATATTACCATCTACAGCCATGACTGGGAAGAGCACCTTCAGCATGTCAGGGAGGTGCTGGGCAGACTACAGAGGGCAGATTTGACCATTAAGCTCAGCAAATATCAGGTGGGTATGGCAGAGGTTTCCTACCTGGGACATAGAGTGGGGAGTGATAAGATCAGGCCAGAACCTGCCATAGTGGAAGCCATTCAGGGATGGCATGCCCCTGTTACCAAAAAGCATATCAGAGCATTCTTAGGGACAACAGGGTACTACAGAAAGTTTGTCTGTGATTATAGTACCATAGCTGCTCCCCTTACAGCTCTGACAAGGAAAAACAAGCAAAATAAGGTGGTGTAGACCCCAGAATGTGAGCAGGCATTCTGGAAGTTTAAAGGAGCTTTGGGAGGACCTCCTGTGTAAGCCAGTCTAGATTACAGCAAATAATTTGTTGTGCAGGTGGATGCTTCAAACCATGGTGTGGGGGCTGTACTTAGCCAGGTTTCCTCAGAGGGAGAAGAGCACCCACTGTTATACCTCAGTTGTAGGCTTCAACCCAGGGAGGAATGCTATGCAACTGTAGAAAAGGAATGCCTAGCCATAGTGTAGGCACTATAGAAACTTCAGCCTTATTTGTATGGAAGGAAATTCACTGTAGTTACAGACCACAATCCCTTAACATGACTACATTGAGCCAGCCAGCAAAATACCAAGTTACTAAGGTGGAGAATAAGGTTACAAGCAGATGATATGTTAGGTCTAATGTACATTTTGTCACACATAGACCAGAGTTCAAATCCAGTGACAAGTACTACTAAATATTATTGACTCAGTTATGTATTGTTAGCGGATGTTCTCCCCACAGGAATTACAGATAAATGGGTGCAGTAGTCCTTAGTATGGGTTAACATTTTGTGTGTTCAGCTGTAACAGAGTGTTAACAGCATTGCTCATGAATGTGATATAACATCAGAAAATAAAGGCAACAAGTAAAATACTAACAAAGGCTAATACAGTAAATAAAATATGTAATTGTAGTATGGCTATACGCCTGGTGTGTCTGTGAATGTGTGCTGATGGTCTAACCCCATGCCTGCCAAGGACGGCATGATATTCGTAAACTATCTGTTCTGTGCATAGCACATGTCTATCAAGTGTCACGCTGTCACAGACTGTGATCACTGTTGCATAATTCATCTGCCACAGATGTATCATCCACATGAATATGTCAATAGCACAGTCAGACCACATCAGTCCGCAATACACTTTGGTAGTCATATATGTCCCCCTAACATGTAATAGACCTCAGTAATTGTGTACCTCTAGGTGTTACTGTCTGGCCTAAACTGTCCCATGCAGATAGCTGAGAGGTATGTACATGCTACAAAAGCTATAGGGCACTTGTAAACATCAAGGAAGGACAGACCTGTAGAGTATATACAAGTACTGTAGCAAACTATGTCGCATATACTTATGTTAATGGACTGTTTTTCTCTCTCCCACCACCCCTTATCTTCATCATAATTTATTATTGTTAGACATAGATTATGGTTTACTGTTCACAAATGTTGTTCTCAAAATGTTATGTTTGGCCTTATATTTTATTATTGTTATGTATTACAATGGTTGCATACTAACACATCTTTTTGAATTACCTATGTTGTTAGCCTCATGCCGTAACTTTTACAGGCATGCTATTACTATACTGACTGTTATCACACTTATTGTTGTGTGCCATATACTATGCAATGTTATATTACTGGGTTATTTGCAACATTTTGGCATGCTGTTATAACTAACTAAATGTTATGTTCATTACCAACCTATACACTTTGAAATACCTCAAAACTATAGCTCGACTGGATAGGCTGGCTCCTGGTGATCCACCTACCCTACCTCATCTGGCCATGGCAATAGGTCCCAGCATGTTTGGGACTCAAGCCAGTCATGCCCCCTCAATTGGCCCAGAAACACCTACGGGTTGAACTGCCACAGAGTATGGGGCCAGTCCCCCCTAGGAGCTGGGGTGGAGGTGGGTTTCACCCAGGATCAGCTACTGGTGATGGTCTGCAGGATCATGCATTGTGGCTACAAGAACCACCACCTGTGCTGTTATTGTACTGCCCTGAAGGTGGCTATGTTGGAGGCTGGGCACTGGGGCCACCTTGCCCCTCCATATTGGCCAGTGAATTGACAGTGTTGACTGCCCATGAGTGGGGAGCTCAGTCTCACTGCTGCCATCTGGGGACACATTGCTGTCTGATTCCACAATTCCCTGTCAAAGGTGTTTACCCACCTCATGTGTCACACACTTCCCCTTTATGGTGTCTTGTTTGTCTTGTCTGTCTGCAACTGCAGCCTCTCTTACACAACTTACCTCCCCACATGTACCTATATCCCTTCCCCAACATTCCACTCTCATCTTATAAAAAACAAAATGGGCAACTGTCCCACAAAAAATTAGTGCCCCATACATAGCTCTCCATTTTACACCCATGCTCACTAGACACACCTAATTATTACATTAATCAACACAGTTTTGTTGCCCTCACCCCTCTCTCTGGAGTGTGAGGTTCCAAATTCCAAATTCTCTACAACCTGCTAATGTGTTGCTGTACAAGTAATGGAGAGCTATGGTCCATTCCTACACCCATCCTGCACATCCCTACCTGCCTTTCAGTATGCTTTCCCCCCTGCTTGCCTCCATTCTACCACTTTCCTCTCCTCTTTTTTCTTTTCTTTTTTTTATTTAGCATGGGTTTAAGCAGAGCTTAGCAGTGAGGCACACTGCACAAACCTGCTTAAAGCTGCTTAAAAGTGCCTTAATCACCGTATTGGTTTCTGATAGTATTAGGCCCATCTGCAAAATAAACACCCCTGTCAAGTACAGCATAGTGCAGTACCCCCACTAGGCTACTCAGCTCTGAATTAAAACAGGTATTTCCATAAACATATCCTGATTGCCAATGACACACTGAATGTACATATAATGGTTAAACTAGCAGTGTACTTGGGACTGTGATGCAGATACCAAACCAGTACACAGCCAAATAAATAATGACGGATGTATGTGAGGCCTGGGATAGCAGGTATAGCTGTCAACTGCACATAGTGTTACAGAATGTCCACAGTTGTGTCTCCTACTTTTGGCATGGTTTTCACAAAACCTTTTCTGTGTGCTAAAGTACTAGCAAGAGTATACAGTTTGAGGTTAGGAAATCATGACAGACAGTTCAGTGTCACACGTCATACCCATCCAAACACTCATGCTAATGTGAATCCTGTGTAACAGACTGTATGCATGCACATGTATCCTGCAAATACACATGTTGCAGTACTGATTTAGTAGCTCAGTCTGTTAAATTCCAAGCATGCTCTACATTTTGCCACCAACAGTCCTGTGTTCGGATCCAGTGTGTTGCACTTCGATTACATGCTTGTGAATGCAGCAAATAATGATAGGGTCCTGCAATTTTAACCAAAAGAGGTTGCTACTACTGCATTCACTGCTACCCATGTTAGCACATCAAAGGCCTGTAGGTAGGGACACACTGCACAAGTATGTATAGGCTACCTATATATCCCTACCACTCTCCGATTGGCACTGTTACATAACATATGTACCTTAAGCGCATGCCTCACCTGGACTGTTATGGGTACCCTCACCCTGGCTCTGCTGTAATGACAGAGCTGACACTGGTCCCACACTGACACATACAGCTTGCTGTCCTCTAATGTGTTTACACTCCCCCGTATAGGTCCTGGGCAAAAAGCAGCAGCTGCAGCCTGCAACATATGCAGCAGTATGTTCAGCTATCTGCTACAGAGCTAATATACCTCACAACCCCGTAGAACAAGGGATGCATACAACACCCACACATAAAGGGTTGGGGGTGGTCAAAGGTCAACCAACAGGGACATGTATCTGAGTCTGCCCCTACAAACATACACAGCAGATAGACCAGCAACTACTGCAGTAGCATGCAAATTCTGATGTGTGTGATGTATGACACTCACATGTGTCTTCCTCCTTACTTACCTCAATCCACCCTCAACACTGAACTCCCACATATTCAGAAAGTCATTTGGCAATGGCCAAACATAGCATGCAAAATTGTGGGACATACCACATAAATCCCAACAGTGGAGAGTATTTGTACCTACACTCTGTGATGCTGTAGTCTCCACACCTCAGTAATGTCTACCTCAAAGAATATGAAAGGGACCAAGTCCTACATGAAGGTCTTAAATATTGCACTGTTGTGCCATGTCATTGGCTAATGAGAGTGCAGCTCAGCTGTTCTGGGTGCAGTTAGCAAGTCTGAGCCACAGATTGGTGCACAGGCAATCACCTGTTATTGAGCATTACCTACTAAAGGCAAACAGCTGCCTATGGTAAACAGGTCTGTAACTTGCTTTACTAAGGCAGACTGCAATTTCAGAAGCATTTTCTTCAGGATTTCCACACAAAAGGATTACAGCACTCTACCAGGTATGTAATACAAGTCCCTATATAATGGGATACAGATGGGAGGATGTAGCTATGGGGAATAGGTATTACAACAGTAGGCCTGTAGTGCATCTCTGGGAATGACATGTTAGTGATATTCTGCTGTCCAACAGGTACAGGCATGCCTTTCAACTCTGCCTGCTGTGACTTAGATCACAGTTCTGGCCCTGTCATTCCCTCCTACATTGGTCAGCTCCTGTATGGATGCTACTGAATTGTGTGTTAGACATAGTGATGGTAAGTAATAGTGGACACAGCTGGCATATCACATGATGTGCTGTCATTCAGCTGCTCTCAATCTGTAAATATCACACAAGAATAGCTCAGACATTGTACAGGTGTCCCTGACTGTCCCTGATGTACTCTGGCCAGGTCACTGTTTTGTTGACATTCATACCTCATCACTAGACAGCTATGACTAGCATACTTGGCAACCCCATATAGCAGGACTGCAGGTCATAGCCATTAGTAGTGGGGGAGCACAGGCCCAACCTCAGTGACAGAGTGTACATACTGATCATACAAAGTAAGGGTATGAATACAGTAACAGATATTACTGTAGCATAACTGTTTTCTGGGGGTTCTGGTGTGTGACAGCTAGATTCTCCACATTCTAAGAACAGCCATCACTTATTTTCAAACATTTTCCAGACATCCACATGTTTTTGGCAAAGGGACCACATATATCAGGCACACGTACACATTCCACAAACATCTGTGCACCAGAGAAGTAGGACACCTACAGAGAAGATATCCTACAGCACTTTTGCATTGCCGTCTGTCATTGTGGCACACGGATGTTGCTGGACTGTCCCCATATACTTGTAATAGCACACACCTATCTGTTGAACATGGCTGTCTGACATAGTACTGGAATGTTGCCCACAGGGGCACACCACAGTAGACAACATTGATGGGAGTGGGGACATACAGCACACTCCATCATGGCACACAGGGACAATACTGGTATTGCTACTATGTTTCTGATAGCCACATACATACTGTGTTGATAGACGGTGGGGTATGACTTGGAAGGTAGCAGTGGATAGCACAGGCCAATTTAAATGTGCAGGGTCTGTACATAGAGGAGAGCTACGCATGTGGTCTTGTGATGTGTTCCCCTAGTCTTGTCTTTCAGAAAGTATGTACAGATGGAGGCACCCGCTGTTTTCAGCTGCAGAAAATGATGTGATCCTGAATGGCCTCAGACTGTATCACAACATTCTGCTGTCCAGGAGTCACCAGAATCATGAGCAATGTGTGGCATTATGGGCTGACCTCATCACAACAGCCAAACATGTAGGGCTACAGGACAGAAACTATGAGCAGGTCCAACACTGGGCAACAGACATGGTAAATGCTACACGACAAAGGGCACAGGTGCCAGAAGCTGTTGAAGACTGGTGGAGGGGCATTGGGTGAGAGGGGCACTTTGAGCTAAAAAAGGCAATTTTCTAAAACTATTTACTACCACAACATAGGTTCACTTGGAGGACAGTTTAAGCTTAGCCAGTTTCCGTTTTGGTGCTTGAATTAGCATTTCCTGATTGGTCTTACCTATCCCATGGCTGATAATTGTATATTAGCCCTAGTGAAAATAAATGTGATCATACTATAGATAATTTGAGAGGACCCATGTAAGGGATGCAACAATTAGGAACTGCCTCTATCCATTAGTGGCATGAGAGGCAATCCTGGAGTACATTTTCTATTACCCATCATTAGATCTAAGTTGCATTTTAATATGGATAGGGATGAGCTTTGTTTTACTTGAATGGATAGTCTGTTCTGGAACAGTGGTAGCCTCTGTGATATATATATCTATCTCTCCACAACATTCAGTTTAGATACCTGGACTGAGTATTTCTGATGCCATTTGGCTTGCTGATGTTCAGTAGGTCCATCTGTATTAGGTCGGAAGATGCCTTGTATGCCATACATGTCACCTCTAAGTACTCTGTAGGATACTGAGTATAGTGATAAATCTTTGAGGTGGTCCATGCAAGACCTATTGTTTAGGATTTGTATCCTATTAGTAAGGTATCTCTGTGAGTATTCTAATTGTTGCATGGGTTTGGACAGATGCATGCCAAAGTGGGCATTATACAAAATGATTGACCTAATGATGGCTTTGTAAAGGCTGACAATAACATTTTTAGATCTAGTCACAATCAGCTGTGCAATATAGAAAGACTTTCTTATGACTCTGGGCACATGTTGGTCAAAAGTTAGTTCACTGTACACACAAGTTCCCAAATGCCAAGCAACTGGGTCAATTCTCAGGGGGGCATTATCAATTTGGCAGTTCCCTGGAGTAGATGACTTCCTAAAGGATACAATAATGTATTTCTTGGAGTTTAGTTTCAATTCATGATTCTGTCAACAGTAATTGTTTAGGAAAAACATTCCTGCATGATGATTAAGTCATTTGAGGATTCAATAACTGCTCCTAGCTTACAGTCATCTCAAAGTCGGCCAAAGCCCTTTGATATTTCCTTTTACTTTTGAGATGTATATGCCAAAAAGAAAAAAATCTCTGCACTGAACCATGGGAGACTCCATTGGTGACTGGTCTCTTACCCTATTTTGATCTCCTCCATCCTGTGAGCAAGCATACATGTATGCATTCTTTGATTCACCTTCCTGATTGTATTAGCCTGATTCTATTAAATTATATTCCTTGTATAATACAGTGCCACTTGTTAGAATGTGTTTTACATTTGTAGTTTGGAACAGTCTTCTAGTAAGCAATGGACCAATAATGACAAAACTACCCATTTCAGAAAATTTCAACCATAAAAGGCCACTCAAACATCTGTCATTACAATCCACCAATATCAGTAAATATGCAAAATCTCTACAGAAGTAAGTCATCTAAATAATTCCAGATTAAAGGGATCTAATGTAACTAATGAAGAGTTTGCTGCTAGCAAACAACTTTATATATCAGTGTTTCATCTATAAATAAAGTGCCTGTTGCCCTTGAAGAATAAACTGCCTATGCTACATTACAAAAATGATAAGCTAGTAATTTTGCAATGGGGAATGGATGGCAAATTGATAACAGAGACAAAGTTACTAGGTAACTACTCCAAAGGAGGACATTCATAGGACTACAGCATCCACTCCCTTTAAAGTACAACACAGTACAGTATCAGCGATCCATCTGCATAGTGTGGGAGAAGAACCCACAGCCTTCTGTATCAAAGCAAGTATACTACCTGTTGTGCTACTAACAATACAAATGACTTAGCATAAGTAGCACTAAACATATCTTCTCCTAAAGCTCTCAACTCCTTGTAAAATCCACATGACACTCAACTAAATCTCTCAGCTTCACAGCACAAGAAATCTGGAAAAAGCAAAAATGTATTTGGGGGCAAAGGCCCAAAACCAGGGACACATTTTAAATATTGCTTGTATAATGTTAGAAAGTTGCTAAAATAAAGTGGTTTGTGTTACCATGTGTTTCCTGAAAGATAGGAAGACTGAAACTTAAAGGACTATCATTATTTAATGAAATCAGTTCTCCCTGAGTTGCCAGAAAACCACAAATTTTAAGAGGAACACACCATAAGTATGAGCCAAATATTCTATGAAAATCTGGACAGTTGAGAGCTATCGACTCAACTCCCTGAATCACAAGTGGTGGTATGGGTGGAGAATTCAGGCTCTTGTTTGAGCCTGAGTAACACTAACCACCAGGTATACCTAACCGGGGCATTTTACACACACACACACACACACACACACACACACACACACACACACACACACACACACACACACACACACACACACACACACACACACACACACACACACACACACACACACACACACACACACACACACACACTCACACACACGCACACGCACACGCACACACACACTCACACACACACACACACACACACACACACACACACACACACACACACACACACACACACACACACGAGCAGCATAACACCTGCAAATAAAAGAACAAAACTCTCCTTATTGGCATGACTCTTGCTCTGGCAGCACCAACAGAACAGTGGCAGCATAACTCCTGTAACACAGAGCAATAAGAGAATAAGAACAGCTAGTTTAGTTAATTTAACCTCTGCACATGAATCCACAATAGCATGAAAACTCCACTTCATTCATTTTCTGTAACAATGCCAAATTTGGTTTTGCTGGTGAACACCACTCCCTCATATTTCCATAGGTATGTCAGGTGTGGCCAGAGTCCAAAGTCTTGTACCTGGTGAGTGTGATACTGTTTTTGCATGGATCATATATACCATATGAATATTAAGGGCTGCCATTTTGCTGTACACACAACTGATATGCTCAGCCAGAGGACACTACTTGTATATTGATTTTGGAGGTTAACTGAAGTTCATTGAATCATAATCACAGTAGTGTATGCATAGGAGCTGTAACATATTTGCACTTATTTTTATGAAGGTCTATGCAGTATGCTATACAGGGTGGAATTGTATGCTCAAGATGGGTGCACTGTGTTTTAGGTGTAGGTCTATCATATACATTGACATATCACTTATCTCAAAGTTGTATAGTAGTGGCAACATTAACCGGATGTAGCTGCAGTGCATGTGATTTAACTGGCCTATTTTGTCTGTGTATGTTGTAGTCTGCTTGTGTGTTGTGCATGGGATCAGAAAGAAGATATGGTATGTGTAATGCAGTTGGACAACTCACCTGTATGTCTGTGTGTGGATCACCATACATAATAGTGGAGGTAGTAATGTACTTATTTTGTCTTCCTCCTTACAGGTGACCATGGGAGTTGGAGTCTGTCCCCCTCACAAATTGATGTCAGTGTCTCATCGGACTCCAACGATGATGGTGGCCATAGTAAAGCACAGGTGGAGTTGTCAAGGGCTGAATCTATCCCATGGGTTGACATCCCCAATTGTCCCCACACAGTCAGTATGCCCACACATATGCAGTCCCCTGTGGCCACAGATATCCGACAGTCAGAGTGTGGTGGCATTGAACAGGAGACTGTGGTGACAATGGCATCAGTGAGTGTAGACACTAGACATAGCCAGAGAGCTGGTGAGTTCCCACACAGGCAGATTGACAGGGGTGCTTGAAGGAGGACTGCTGCCCATCCACAACCTGTCACAGGTGTCACATCATGAGTCACTCGATGGATGTTTAAGTCCATCATGGAGGCACAAGCACGTTCCAAACACAATACCAGATGGATGTTCAGGATCATGGATGCATCACTGTCTGACATCCATAACTCCCTCCATCGTGATGCCATACATTGTTTCACTGATGTAGTGGACAGACGGTGGGGTGAGACATTGTCAGTCCTTGACTGCACATTGTCTGTGCTAGAACATGTGGTGGGAGTATGGCATCGGACATGGGAATGTAGGTCAGCAACAACATTGCTGAGAGTCCACGTGGCCATGCACACCACGCCCTGTATTGGCACTACCTCCAGCACTACAGAAGGGAGGTTGTGTCCACACCACAATGTTGCAGACCATGGGCACATGGTCTTGGATGGTCCCGTGAGGGACACGAGGACCTGCAGACACCAGTCACTATCAGCAACTAGTACCACATCTGACCCTGAGCATAGTGGTCCCACTGCCACTCCTGATAGACCCAGTTCCCATGTTTGTGGCCAGAGACAGTGAACTGTCCATTCTGCCATGTACGGCCCACAGCTGTTCAACATACCCATGTGTAGGGCTAGCACATGGCTTGACTGTGTATGCACACACACACTCATACATCACATGTAGGTCACCAACAGACACACAAAGCACCTCTCCATGGCCCAGCTGACCAGCAACCCTTCCTGACTACCACACACAATGTCAAATGTTTGGCAAAGCCTAGGTTTTGCACCCCACACCACACCCTGTGCATGTGATGATACCTGTGCCACATCCCTGCCATCCATACCATTGATGCAGGGCATGCAAATATGTGTCTGATGCACAGGATGACTATAGTACATTACATGACATATTGTAGTGTGGTTGTTATTGCCATGACAGGTGCTGTATGTTGTCATGTGTCATGAATACACATCAACATGTTTGTATCTTTGTTGCATGATGTTAGATTGGTGGTGGTGTTGCAGACTGACAGGTGTCTCTCAGAACTTTGTATGTTTCTGTTGCAGGGGTCTGAGTGGCTACACTGTAGAGACTTTGTGGCAATACAGCGGCTCAGTATGGAATAGTAGCAAAGCAGAAATATGACATCAGCAAGGTACGGCTGTAT
>NC_056750.1:148460553-148463053 GCF_019279795.1 Protopterus annectens
GCCTATTTTGTCTGTGTATGTTGTAGTCTGCTTGTGTGTTGTGCATGGGATCAGAAAGAAGATATGGTATGTGTAATGCAGTTGGACAACTCACCTGTATGTCTGTGTGTGGATCACCATACATAGTGGAGGTAGTAATGTACTTATTTTGTCTTCCTCCTTACAGGTGACCATGGGAGTTGGAGTCTGTCCCCCTCACAAATTGATGTCAGTGTCTCATCGGACTCCAACGATGATGGTGGCCATAGTAAAGCACAGGTGGAGTTGTCAAGGGCTGAATCTATCCCATGGGTTGACATCCCCAATTGTCCCCACACAGTCAGTATGCCCACACATATGCAGTCCCCTGTGGCCACAGATATCCGACAGTCAGAGTGTGGTGGCATTGAACAGGAGACTGTGGTGACAATGGCATCAGTGAGTGTAGACACTAGACATAGCCAGAGAGCTGGTGAGTTCCCACACAGGCAGATTGACAGGGGTGCTTGAAGGAGGACTGCTGCCCATCCACAACCTGTCACAGGTGTCACATCATGAGTCACTCGATGGATGTTTAAGTCCATCATGGAGGCACAAGCATGTTCCAAACACAATACCAGATGGATGTTCAGGATCATGGATGCATCACTGTCTGACATCCATAACTCCCTCCATCGTGATGCCATACATTGTTTCACTGATGTAGTGGACAGACGGTGGGGTGAGACATTGTCAGTCCTTGACTGCACATTGTCTGTGCTAGAACATGTGGTGGGAGTATGGCATCGGACATGGGAATGTAGGTCAGCAACAACATTGCTGAGAGTCCACGTGGCCATGCACACTCACGCTCCTGTATTGGCACTACCTCCAGCACTACAGAAGGGAGGTTGTGTCCACACCACAATGTTGCAGACCATGGGCACATGGTCTTGGATGGTCCCGTGAGGGACACGAGGACCTGCAGACACCAGTCACTATCAGCAACTAGTACCACATCTGACCCTGAGCATAGTGGTCCCACTGCCACTCCTGATAGACCCAGTTCCCATGTTTGTGGCCAGAGACAGTGAACTGTCCATTCTGCCATGTACGGCCCACAGCTGTTCAACATACCCATGTGTAGGGCTAGCACATGGCTTGACTGTGTATGCACACACACACTCATACATCACATGTAGGTCACCAACAGACACACAAAGCACCTCTCCATGGCTCAGCTGACCAGCAACCCTTCCTGACTACCACACACAATGTCAAATGTTTGGCAAAGCCTAGGCCTTTGCCACCCCCACACCACACCCTGTGCATGTGATGATACCTGTGCCACATCCCTGCCATCCATACCATTGATGCAGGGGCATGCAAATATGTGTCTGATGCACAGGATGACTATAGTACATTACATGACATATTGTAGTGTGGTTGTTATTGCCATGACAGGTGCTGTATGTTGTCATGTGTCATGAATACACATCAACATGTTTGTATCTTTGTTGCATGATGTTAGATTGGTGGTGGTGTTGCAGACTGACAGGTGTCTCTCAGAACTTTGTATGTTTCTGTTGCAGGGGTCTGAGTGGCTACACTGTAGAGACTTTGTGGCAATACAGCGGCTCAGTATGGAATAGTAGCAAAGCAGAAATATGACATCAGCAAGGTACGGCTGTATATGTGCATGGTTACCTTGGTGTGTATGTGTAAAACATTTGTCAGGGGCAATGGGGGCAGACATTGTAATCCAGCATGTATATCCTGTGACAAGGCATGCTACCCTTGATACATGTCACCTGGGTGTTCTGCACCTACAAATTGTGGCAGATATCATTTATGTTTAGGTAGATGTGAGCTATTTAGGGACAGCAGCTACTCACAGGACCTTAAAATGTATAACCACTGCACACACATAGGCAAGACAGACACATTGCTGCAAGGGGATATATTTACACACACACTCACAGAATTGCCCTATTTGAGATTAGAATAACTGCCTATCTAGTAGTATATACTATAGTACTACATATTTATTGCATGTGGCTCAGAGCTTATATGTTTTGAGAGTATCTGCCAGTACTGTTAAGGTGGATGACATTAGCATGCCCTGTGAAGGAGGTCAATGGGGGGGGGGGTTGACAGTGCCTGAAAGTGTATAACCATTGCAGACAGATAGGTAAGACAGACACACTGCTGCAAAGGGCACATTTACACACACACACACACACACACACACACACACACACACACACACACACACACACACACACACACAAAACCCTACTTATCTAGTAGTATATACCATAATATGACATACTTATTCCATGTGGCATAGAACTTAGACAGACACACTGCTGCAAGGGGATATATTTACACACAAACCCTACCTATCTAGTAGTATATACCATAGTACTACATTTGTATCGCATGTGCCATGGACCGTATATATTTTGAAGGAGCTTGGCAGTGCTGTTAAGGTGGATGACATCAGAAGGCCCTGTAAGGAGTCCAATGTAGGGGTTGACAG
>NC_056750.1:148465553-148550553 GCF_019279795.1 Protopterus annectens
TTTTGTAGTTTTGGTGTTTTGTGGATTCAGTTTCATAGTTTCCAGATAACGAAATTCGATGTTTCAGTATAGATATATATATATATATATATATATATATATATATATATATATATATACATATATATGAGAAAAAAGTTTATGGATAAAGGTTATTAAAATTCCTTATCTGTATCCAGTACTCTTACTTTTAGATTTTGACAGGTTTGCCCATATATAAATAAAATAAAAAATGTCTTACATGGTTGTATTTTTCTAAAACAATTTTTAATGCTGAATATTTAAATGACTGCCAGTTTATGTAAATCACATTGCAAGAAATATTCTACATCTGCATGATTTCATTTAATGAAAGTTTCAACATCACTTTTTATTGTATTTTTGTTTGCAAGACTTTCCCTTGTTCATGGCTTTAGTTACCTGATGTTGGTTATGCATGTAATTGCTTCTAATTCTGTGGTTTGTCATGCACACACCATGATATGACCATGAGCCTGTCCTGTGGGCTTAAGGTGAGGCTCCTTGTCATGCTGTGTGTCTTGAATTATTCTATATTTGATCAGTAATGCTGCTCATTGCAGTAACACAATTAGACATGTTAACCTGTGTATTACATGGACATGATGTTAATGAATCCCTGGGACTATTTTTTCACATTTCTGCACATCTAATTTAGATAGGATTATCATCTCTTCAGTGTGAAGGAGGTATATAAACATATATATATATATATATATATATATATATATATATATATATATATATATATATATATTTTTTTTTTTTTTACTGGATAAGAATACTTTTAAAAACTCACATATGACCATATCATTTACTTTCCTAGTGTTATTAAAGCACAAATAATCATTATTTTCATTAACTAACCATTGACAAAATTATTTTGTTTTGCCTAATGTGCATTTTTTTGTAAATATTGTAAAGTTTGTATTGTTATATTGAAACAGCATTATGATCAGATAAAAGACAATGCATACATTTTTACCTTTTCCGTTTTATTTTTATATCATTTGTTATATATACTATCTAGCTTTTCTAGTTTGTATAACAAAATAATAAGAATAGTGTACAAAAACAATGAGTCAGGTTCTAAAAAATCTGTGATATCCATGATGAATCAAATTCTCTGCCTGTTTTGTGCTTTACAGCTGATGATATCCTCACTTCTTTCTTAACAGTTGTATCATCTTTAATCAAAATCCAATTAAAGTCTCCCCCTATGATCACACTTTCCTTTATGCTGTGTCATAAAATTTCTAACTATTCTATCTCCAGTTTCTGAAAACTGGTATATGTTTGCCAAGGTAAATATTCTTTTGTGGAGTCTGTATTCACTATAGAACATATAGCACTGGAATCTATGAATTAAGATAAAAATGTTGTCATATAATTTATTTTTTCAATAATATAATTGGTTCTCCTCATTTTTCTCTGAAGGAAGAGACTGCTAAAATGTCATAGTTTATCAAATTCAAAATATCTATTGTCTGTCTATCTATCTACCTATCTATCTATCTATGTATCTATCCAGATGCTCGAGCTGCCAAAATGCCAAACGTTATATGGCCGCGACGATATAACCGACATTTTGGAAGCTCAAACACAGGGAATGGAGATTGAGATACATTGTAGAATGGGAACGTTTGCCATTTTATTCAATGTAGTGCAATCTCAGAGTTGATATATTTAAGTAGCAAGGGGTGTGAAGGGCCTGCAAAAATTTGATTTTGAGCTTCCGAAATATCAGTTATATGGTCTCGGCCATATAATGTTCAGCATTTTGGCAGCATGAGCATCTGATAAGAATATATATATATATATAGTTCAAATAACCACCTCCAGTACTCAATAATAATAAAAATTACTGACAAATTCACCCATTAAATCCTTACACGCTGCTTCTGGTTGTGATTTTTATTATTATTGAGTGCTGGAGGTGGTTGTCTGAACTGTTTGTATTTCTCTGAGGCACCTGAGTCATTGTGCACCAT
Source organism: Protopterus annectens (assembly GCF_019279795.1). Lineage (NCBI taxonomy): Eukaryota > Metazoa > Chordata > Ceratodontiformes > Protopteridae > Protopterus > Protopterus annectens. The sequence goes on from NC_056750.1 coordinate 148,467,563, forward strand.
ATTCGTGTTTTGGGCTATATATATTGTAAAAAGACAGCATCAGTTTTGTTTAAATTTAAATATCTGAGAAGGTATTTCCTTTTGTTCAGTCTGGTAGTTGATGCAAAAAGATGAGGTTCTGAGATGTGGTTCCTGTGGTACAGGGTTCAATTCCCTCGGCCTTTGTTTGCCTACCATAACACCTTTACCAGGTCAGTGACCAGACTTTTTTTTATGGTGCCTGGCATTTGGACTACGTTATTTATTGGTCCCTTGGATTGCGAGATTAGCAATTACCTGTGTTGCCACTACTTTACCATTTATATTTAAAGATAGCATCATCAAGGTACCCATTTAAATTAGTAATATTAAATCCATTAGGGTTAAAATGTTTACGTTTTTATGTAACATTTCCCATTTAGAATGCTTCTTAAAACAACTATGAAGAATATACCTGTATTAAAAATGTTCACTTTAGCAGACACTCATTCTATATGAAAGCTACTAAAACTATCAAAAGTAACACATTTTAATTTATATAAACTATACCCCTGACACTCATGAATACTTAAGTTCCCAGTCTGAATAAGAAACACATAAGCAGACCTCTCACTGGCTAGCTTAGGAATTAGGTATGATTGCTCATGGAGATAAACTTAGAATATCAGTGTCATTGAAAAATATATTATACTATAATTTCTTATTCACAGAATTTGCAGTCATATTCATCCAAGAAGTCAGGTCAGTTATTAAATTTGATATCACATTTAGAATAATGATAAAACCTACAAAACTTACTACAGCTTCAAAACAAAACCTCTTTTCATCTGTATGAACCTTCACAGCAAACCCCTAAGCTTCATAAAGAGTCAAACTGTCTATCCGAATCCCTTCCAATAATAAACCACATATTTAATACTAACAATGCAGCTTCATAACCACACAATTCTGCTAATATTAAAAGAAGACTAAATCTTCATGAGAAATTACTATAACATTGGGCCAGATTCAGGAAGGCTTACACGGAGTTCAAGAGTAGTGTAAGCCTCCGTGTAAGCCTCCCGATTCAGGTACAGCCCAAACCTCCGTGTAAGAGACAGCTAACACGTCTCTTACACGGACTGGGCGTGGAAATGCTCAATACCTCATTTGCAGCTCCAAGATATGCAAATGAGGTATTTGAGCGATCCACGAAGCAGAAACCAGTCCGTGTAACGGATGTGTTAGCTGCAGAAATGTACTCAGCTGACAACTGAGTACATTTCTGCAAAATCAAAAACGGAGCTATGTCAGCTCCAAATAAAGGGTGCATATGTTATTAAGCATGCCAATGGCCAAATATGTGGCCATTGGCATGAAAAGTGTTGCAAAAATAAGTTATTTAACTTTTTTTTCACGGGATTTTTGTGTTTAACTGCAGCGCACACCCGCGCAAACGGGGTGCGCTACCTAAAACTGAAAACCGAAGCTTATAAGCCCACAATTGTGGGATTTATGTATTACATGGAATGTCAATGGAGGGACTTGCAGACTAAAACAATATGGCCTCCGCTTAGTGGTTGTCAAGGGGAAGCTCCGTGTAAGATATGTAACTAAGCATTACTAGGCAATCCTATGTAAATGAGGGTTACAATACTGAATCACACTGCCACATAGGTAATGAGCACTTTCTGAGTAGTGTAAGAGTTAGAGAAGGGGGAGGAACAGAGTAAGAGGTAGGTGACATCACGGAGGGGATGGATAGAAAGAAATGTACCAGATTGAAGGGCAATGTAAGGTAACAGATGACAGACAGACATCAGGGAGGGAGGTGTGTCCCAACAGAACACTAGGAAAGTCAAGAAATTGAGGGTATACGCTATCCCTACACTCAAAGTTTCTTGATATACGTGCATCTGGCGCTGCAGCGTGTAAGGCAGGTTCAACATGTGGGAGCGTGTTGCAAACTGTTTACAACGGTTTCTGGCGTGCGTGTGTAAGGCAGTGTGCGCGTTTTAGCATGAATCAGCCTAGCTAACACCGTGTAAGGATGTGCGCGCGTGTAACACTGTGTAGGGATGTGTGCGCGCGTTTAAGTGACTGTGAGTGTGTTTAAGCTGGTGTGCACATTGCTCCCTCAGGAAACAGAGAGGAAACAGGAAACAACCAAAATACAGGGAAACTGCCAGGGAATACTGCTGGAGTTAATTGGTGGAAACAATTACAAGCAGGCAATTACACAGGCAGACTAGAAGCCCAGCCCAGCACTTAAAACACAACAAAGAGCAGTGAAGGCTGCTTCTCACAAGAGATACTGCCAGAAACTAAGCTATCAGAATTGAAAACTGAAATAAAGCTGAACTCAGAGCAGAAATGCTAGGGGCTGCCATGGCTATTATAATCAGGCATAGGCGAATTGCTGAGGGTGGTGACAATGCAGATGCTGACAGACAACCCAGAGTGAGGAGAAGGAGAAGAGTATACAGGCCCAGGGTCACCTACCATGGGTTACATGAGCTGGAGATAGTAGAGCGCTATAGAGTGGACAGAGAGCTCCTGCAGCAGATTGTTGAGCTGTGCAGGCCACACCTCACACACAGAACCAACAGAGGGGAACCCATCCCAGTGGAAACCAAGGTATGTGTTGGCCTAAGAATACTAGCAACAGGTACCTTCCAGAGACCAACTGGTGATATGATGGGGATATCACAGGCATCAGCCTCCAGGGTACTGCACCAGTTCCTGGATGCCATGTCACCACATGTCAGTGATCATATATATGTCCCTAATGACCGTGAGGTTGTGGCCAGCAATATCGTCTCTTCCAGCAAATAGCGGGATACCCTGAGGTGCTGGGTGCAATAGACTGCACGCACATACGCATCAAAGCACCAGCCGGTGAGCGGGGTAGAGTCTACATTAACCTCAAGGGATACCCCTCCATCAACTGCCAGGTCGTGTGTGATGCCCAGGGCATAATAATGAATGTGTGTGCTGGCTGCCCTGGGAGCTACCACGATTCCCACATCTGGCATCTGACGCAGCTGTACCAATCATTTGCCAATGGGGACTTCCCACACGGACACCTAGTGGGGATGCAGGTTATGCACTTGAGCCGTGGCTGATGACACCCATCAGAAATGCACACACACCTGAACAGGAACGCCATAATGAGGCACACGCACAAACACGTAATATCATAGAGCGTGTGTTTGGGCTGCTCAAGTCACGGTTCCGGTGTCTGGACACATCTGGTGGAGCTTTGCAGTACACACCAACTACATGTACCCAAATGATCATGATATGTGCTATGCTACATAATATGATCCTGCGGAAACAGCTGCAGCAGGACCAGCACAGGGCTGGGCCAAACATCCCCCCACCATTGCCAAGGTCACCACAGGCAGGGGTTGACTCGGAGGAGGAACAACCTGACCTTGTCCCAGTAGGCAGAAGGAGGCGTGCCCAGTATGCCCTGGCCTTGGCAAAGAGGCAACGCATAGCACATACGCTTGGTCAGTAGGAACACTGGGACTGATACCCACTCTGACTCACTCATACAGTAACAGGGATGCCTAACATGACACAACCTGCTTCCAAATGTACAGGGAGTGTAGTATATGTATCCGACAGAGGTGGCCCTGCAGCACCACCTGAGGCATGAATGCCATGTGTTAAGTAATGTAATATCATGTACAATATGCACACCTGAGGACCCCAACTAACATCCATATCCACGCATATGACCCTGTGGAAACAGCTGCACGTCATACAGTGATGTACATGTGCAAAAACATGGAACAAGATACAAAATGAGGGTGTCTAGCAATAAATAGCATGGATAACCACACACCCATGTTTGTACCACAACAAGAAGCAACATGGAATAGCCATGGTCAAAAAACAATGGCTAAAACCGACTACTACTATATAGCCTGCTGCAGACCACTGTCCTAATAGCAGGAACTGCCCCAGGCCTATGTCCATAGGTTCATACTAGGCTATCTGCCCTAGGGCATTAATAAGCCTAGGCCAGAGTTTTGTGGCGTCTGCCACCCCTGCAAGTTGATGGATAATATGCCCATTATTTTGCTGTGCCTCTGTCAAGCAGTGATACTGAGGTTATCCCTGGGGTATACCTGCAATCTCCCATCCATTGGTCAAGATCTCACTTGAACAAAGCCAGTGAGGTGCTCAGCCCCACATGTACCAGGATGTTGTTCCACAGCATATGGACTCTCTGGGTGATGAATCTGTCCCTCCAGCACAACCTATTAATATCTGTGTTGAGGTTTAGGTCTCCTGCCCTTGTAGTTCTGATGGATGTAGAGGTCTTGAGGTGAAGCATGTTCATAAAGTCTGGGTTGGACATAGCCTTGTATGTCAGGCACAGATCACCTCTGAGCAGTCAGTAAGTGACTGAATATAGCTGGAATTCCTTCAGTCGGGCAGCTTAAGAAATATGTTTGAGACCCTTTCACCTCCTGTCGAGGAATTTGTGGGCCCATCCAATCTGAATGGGGCAGTGTATGCAGTCATTGGTGTGTTGAGTACAGGGGAACGATGACCTCCCTTGATCTAGATGTGAATCACTGCATGATGAGGTGGCCAATGTAGAAGGCCTTCCAAACTACCCTGGCAATGTGAGTGTCAAGCAAAAGGTCACTGTCAACCTGGGTGCCCAGGTCCCTGATAACCTACGTTGTGCTTAGAGGATTGCCACCTAGATGGGAAGTAGTGGTAACCTTGTTCTTCCTGAAGGGTATGGTTATGCATTGTTTAGTGTTTAATGTAAGGCCATGGCCGTGACACCAGTTATCTGTGTCTATGAGACCCTTCTGAAGGATGTCTGTGTCAGATGGGTTTCCAGCTATGCTTCCCAGTTTGCAGTCATTTTCAAACTTTGTCAGCCATAATCCTCCTGTGTTTGCTCGTACTTCTGAAAAGTAGATACTGAACAAATGTGGGCCCAGGACTGAGCCCTGTGGGACACCACTTGTGACAGCTCTGGAGTGTGAACTGGCACCAGCAACTTTGACCCTGTGTGTTCCGTCACTTAGCCAGTTTGCAACCCATGCTGTGATGTATGGGTTCACAATTAAGCTGGTGATGTTTTCAATGATACCTGAGTGGGGTATTGTGTCGAAAGCCTTTGCCAGGTCAAGGTAGGCTGTGTGGACTGCCTTGCCCACGTCAATGGCCTGGGTGAGTGTTTTGAAAAAGTCAACCAAGTTTAAAAGGCATGATCTGCCCTTGACAAAGCCAAACTGGATTGGATCCAATGTCTGCAAGTCCCCTATGTCTTTATTTAGATTTCCCATTATGATCCTCTCCATAGCTTAGCAGAACAGGCTTGTCAAGCTGATGGGATGGTAGTTTCTGGGGTTGGTGGAGGCACCTCCTTTGTGAAGTGGGTCCACCATTGCTGTATGCCACTCCTTGGGAACATATCCTGAGGTGAGGCTAAGATTAAACAGCTGCCCTAACTGCGGGTGTAATTACTCATTGAGTTCATGGAGCACACAACTGGGGACACCATCTGGTCCCATGGATAAAGTGTTTTCTGCCTTGGATTGAGCAGTTCCCACCCCAGCAGTGGAGATGTTTGGGGGCTACAATCCTCTGGTGTACATACCCCCAGTTGGGGGAGGGGAGAAATCTGCACTGAACCTGTCAGTCAGTATGTTGCCAATGTCTGTAGGTGCAGTGATATCAACATTATTCTGAACTAAGTCTGAGCATATCTGGGAGTTTCCTCCCAGGTTTCAAACATAGGTAAAAAGGCCTCATGATTCTCCCTGGAATCCTAAGTCACTTTACTCTCAAAACATGCCTCGGATGATTGTATGGGGAACCCAGTGTTTTACTCACAATGAGCAGGGTGTCTTCCCCTACGGATTACGCTCTATCTTGTAGTAGCTCCTTCCTTGTGTTGTACAGCTTGTTTATGGCTAGGGTCCACCAGACTGGATGCTTGCCTGTGGTACAAAGAGTCATTATTATTTGGGATTGCCTGAACCATGCAGTCCTGGACGTGCTGGTAGAAGGCATTTCTAAGTGATACAGTGGCTTGGGTAATGGTGTCTGCTGGCCTGGGGGCCTTGAAAGAGACCACACCAGTCCTCAGAAATGTGAAGTCGGCATTTGAGAAGGTCTTCACCGTTTCATTTCCCATCTGGGGTGTGGGTGGGATGTGGACTCCCACTGAGAATAGTCCATGATCTGATCTCACCAATGATGGGTATATGTCTGGTGTTGAACAGTGTGACCCCATGTTCGTGATGATGTGTTCTAGTATGTTGCCTCCACTTGAGGGGATTGGGACCAGTTGTTCCATGACATTTCAGTGTATGAACTCTTGGAACCTTTGTGTTAGAGTGTTGTGGCATGATTAGTGATCCCAGTCTATATGTGGATAGTTGGACTCACCCAGTAGGATGGTGTTTTGAGATGCATTTATCCCCTTCAGTGTTTGCAGGATAGCTGTGTGAGGTACCTGAGTTTGAGCGAGTGGGATGTAACATGCTACAAACTGCAGAGCAGTCTTGCCTACGGTCACTGGCACCTGGATGGTCTCTGATGCATCGTGTGTTGCCACCAACCATGAGGTGAGGGTGTCCTTGATGAATATGGACACCCACCATCCTTCTTGGTGTTGTCGGGATGCTGGTGCCGGAATGCATGATATGAGGTAACACCCGATAGTGCCGGGGTGTTGTCAGAAGCTGTGAACCAGGTTTCAGGCACAGCACAGACATCAATGTGCTACATACTGAGAAGGGCATAGAGTGTGTGCAGCTTGAGGTTGAGACCTTGGGCATTGAGCAGCATTACCCTTAGTGTCTTTCCTTTACTGTGTTCTAGGGTGGTAGGTGTAGAATCTGAATCTTGCATAAAAAAGGCACAATGGGGGAGGCAAGAGCATCTTCTGAAATCTGGAAGCCCAGGGGTGACAGGTGCAAGCCGTCCCTTGCAAATCACCGTGGCCTGTCCAGCATGTCATCCCAGGCAGACAGACATTGGACCCCCTTAGAATGACACCATAGTCTAAGCAAAATACTACAGCTGATCATCTTGTCTCTGTTTATGTGGCATCATACTTGGTGAAGGTAGGATACTGCCGAAGGTCAGGGTCATACCTGCCTGGCCTACATAATCACAGGGATCCTCTATGTCTCTTTCCATGTAGTCCAGGGAGGTACATCTCAGGTCGTTCACACCAGCATGGATTATGACTGGGTCAGACCTGTACTTGCAGTTTAGTGACCTGAGTGCTTGCATTATGTGGTGGATTCCAGTGCCCGATAGGCAGCTTACTGTGACCTCCTCTGTACCTGATCTGGTGAGTGGGACATCAGTGTGTCTGACTATGGAGTCACCTATGACAAGTGTGTCCGGCATTGTGTTTGGCCTTAAGGGCTGTGACTGTTTGGCACACCAACTCTGTGGTCAATGTGTTGCATGTGCTGTGCCCTGTGGAGGCAGTTGTGTGAGTGTCTGCTGTGGTGGCCACCGCCATTCTGGTAGACTTCTGATCAGAGCCTCCGAGAGTGTCTCTGTGTGTCTATGTGTATGATCTTAAGTTGTGACAGTGCCATGTGAGACTGGATTAAAGATGTGTGTGTGGTTACCTTCACCCTCTCTCTGGTCTTGCTAGTCCTATGTTGAGAGAGCTCAGCCTCCACTTTGGCTATATAGTTGCATCTCTCACATGTATGTGTGTTTTATGGCAGAAGGAGAGGGTTGTCAGTGTACATGAGGCAACTGTAACAGTGCCTCAATATTCCCAGGTTCACCAGCTGAGCAGGAGAGGACACTAGCAACTGATCCCTAGACATGCTAGAAGGAATAGACAAAACAATGTTGGAATACAGAGAGATATCAAGCCCCCCCAAGCCACATCATACTGTTTGATTGACAATAGCTACACATACACCGGTGTTTCATAGTGTCATAGTGTACTACTAGGCTATCTGCCCTAGTGCATGTATAAGCCTAGCCATAGTGATGTGGCTATTGCCACCCCTTATAGTGGTAATAAGTGTACAGAATAGATTCTGAATATTGTGCCTCTGACTTAGTAGTGACACATTATGACCCCCTTACGTAATTGAATAACATGACTGTGTCTCTGTCTAGTCTGTGCCTCCGTCTCATATGCAGTTGTCCAGATGTCTCCTGAAGAGAGTCAGTGAGGGACTCTGTCCAACATGAACTGGGATACTCTGCTAGAGTGTGAGATGCCTCTGAGTTATGACTCCGTCCCTCCAGCATGTCCTATACATGTATGTGCTGAGGTTCAAATACTCAGCTCTCATGGCTCTGGTGGATTTGGATTGCTTGCAGTGGAGTATGTCCACCAAATCCTGATTGGACATGGTCTTGTATGTCAGGCATAGGTCACCTGTAAGTATGCGGTATGACACTGAACAAAGCTGGACTTCCTCTATTCTGGAAGCATATGACATGTGTTGAAGAACCCTGATCTTCATGGTAGGTACTTTTCGGGTGCAAAGGTGCAAAAGGCAGGATCTGCCCTGTACAAAGCTGAACTAGGTGGGAACAAGGGTCCGTGGGTCAGTAATGTGTCTGTGTAAGAGCTCCATGACTCCTCCCATATCTTTGCAGACAAGGCTGGTTAAGCCTGTGTGGTGGTAGTTGCCATGGTCTGTGGAGGCATCACCCTTGTGGAGTGGGACCACTGTTGCCATATGCCAGTGTTCAGGTACATATTCTGTAGCAAGACTAAGGTTAAATAGCAGTTGTATATATGGGTCCAGCCCGTTCTGGAGTTCACATAGCATGCAACTGGAGATACCAGCAGGTCCCATGGATGCTGTGTACTTGTCTTTGCTGAGTGTGGCTCTCACATGGACATCCAAGATGACAGTGAGGTTACATACAGCAGTGATAACTATCTTGTTTCGGGGTGAGGGAGGGTAAATCGCACTGAAGCTGTCCGGAATGTTGCCAGTATCTGTCAGGTCACTGGGATATATGTTGTTGTGTACCAACTCTGAGCATATCCGAGGGTTCACAACCAGGTGTCTGACATAACTGAAGAAAGCAGTGTGGTTACCTTCATTGTCTTTGGTGATTTATGTCCCCAAGTTGACCTTGCATGTCTTTATGAGATAATGTAGCTTTCTACTAGTGCTGATCACAGCTGTCTTCCCTTTTGGAGATGTAGCTCTGTCTTGCATTAGTAACCCTCATCTGTCATACAGTTTGTTTATGGCTGGGGTCCACCAGACAGGACACTTTCCCTTTGTGGAGAGGGTCCTGTTTTCAGTTGTGATTGTATGGTCCATGCTGTCTGACATCTAGCTAAGGGAGGTCATTCTGGTTCTGCAGTTATCTTTCATCAGCATTAGAAATGACCACAACAGCCCCTGTGGGTGTACCTCATGCACACACATCCAGCACCTGTAAAGTCCACAACAGTACCTCACCAGGAGTATGACAGAGCTGGAACACATGTAATGTGTAGTCTGATTAAACAGAGTGCAGCTCCACACACTGCCATGCTGTCCACCCAGATGCAAGCTGTGCCTGATGTAGAAAGCCATGTCCAAGCTGGAATCAATGCACATGCTGCACCTTGTACAATCTGAATGGCAGGGAGCTATGCACATGAGGGACCTGAACCCCAGCACTGACATATATAGGACAGGCTGTACTGCATTATCCAAAACACAGAAGCCACCCCACACATGAGTAAACTACCAGTACAGGTTGTCCATAGAGACACTGGTTGAGTCCCAACAGGAATCCTAATGAGTGGATGGGAGATGGGAGGTTTACCCTGGGTATCAATGTTATGTCACAGGTAGACAGAGGCACAGTATACTAAACAAGACATATGACATGTCGAACTACGCTTACAATGTGTTGATGGACAAACACATTCTCCGACTAGCATTAGGTCAAGATACCTCTTGAACACAGCCAGCAAGGTGCTCTGCCTCAAATGGACCAGGATTGTATTCCACAGCATAGGGAGTCTCCGAGTGATAACTCCATCCCTCCAACATGTCCAACATACATCCCTGCTAAGGTGTAAGTCACCTGCACTAGTGGTTCAGGTGAATCTTCTGAGTCTGAGGTGGAGCATGCCCATTAATCTCTGTTTGGACATGGCCTCGCATGTCAGGCACATGTCACCTCTAAGCAGACGGTATGTGAGTGAATAGAGTGTGAGTGTCGTCAATCTGGCAGCATATGACAGCTGTTGGGGTTCCTTGATCCTTTAGGTGGGGACAGTCAGGGTGTCTCCAATTGCTGCAGATGTTGTGTGAGATACAGCCAGAATAGGGCATTCGACTTGATCACCGGTCTGATAAGTGAAGAGTACAGGGGAACAATGACACACTAGATCTGGATGTGAATCCCAGCCTGATCAGGTGGGCAATGTAGAAGGTCTTCCTAGCCACTTTAGCAATGTGAGTCTCAGAAGAATGGCGACTGTTAACCTGGGTCCCCAGGTCCATGATAACCTCCTCTGTGCTTAGAGGATTGCCACCTATATGGTAGCTTGGGGTCACCTTGCTTTTCCTGAAGGGTATGTCTACACATGTTGTGCACTCTGACTTCAGGCCATGGCCCTGGCACCAGCTATCAGTTACTGTGAGTCCCTTCTGAAGGATATCTGTGTGTGATGCACTGTCCACTATGGTGCCCAGTGTGCAGTCATCTGCTAACATTGTCATCCAAAGTCCTCCCATGTTGGCCTGTACTTCTGGGAAGTACATGACAAACAATGGGGGCCAAGGACTGAGCCCTGTGTGACACCACCTGTGACCAGCCTGGAGTCTAACATAGTGCCAGCAACTCTAACCCTGTGGGTCCCATCCTTAAGCCAGTTTGCAACCCATCTTGTGACATATGGGTTTACATTTCAGTTGTTAGGGTTTTCCACAATACCTGAGTGGGGTATTGTGTTGAAAGTGTTTGCAAGGCCAAGGTAGGCTGTATGGACTGCCTTTCCCCAACAATGGCCTAAGTGACCAATTTGAAGATGTCAACCCAGTACAAAAGGCATGATCTGCCCCTGACCAAGCCAAAATGGGATGGGTACAATGTCTGCATGTCCCCTATATCTTTGTTTATGAGCTCAATTATGATCCTCTCCATAGATTTGCAGACTACACTTGTTAAGCTTATGGGGCAGCAATTAACAGGGTCTGTAGAGGCACTGCCTTTGTGCAGATGTGCACAACTGGACCCTAACCAGGCTGTTGTGCACACTATGGAAATGTAAAGCAGTGATAGGACTAAAGCCCAGGATACTGACCACCACAGTGAAAGTACTGAAACACTACACTAGACAGTGCTACAGTGTTAGGTCAGTATGAACGGATGTTGACAATTGTGTGCAAAGTATCCCATGCAAAACCTGCAGGCACAGTATACTCCCTGTTTTGTTCACACAAAAAGCATTCGGACAGTAACTACACAACATGGCACAGAACACACAACCATAAACTTCAGGTATTTGTTGAAGGTCACACTCATCCACAAATGTGATGGGCTGCAGAGTTCAACATATGTAAAGCCCACACTGGGCATGCTCACACACTTAGATAAATGAGACATCTTTCACACAACATGCCACGGGAAGGCTGAACTGGGCATGCTCACACACTTGGTCCAAATGTTACCCCTAGCAAATGTGAAAACACACCAGAGGATGCTCATCCCCCTTTCTAGACACTGATCATGTAAGCACCCTATAAGTATATTGGAGAAAAAGCTTTTCTCAGTAATCCGAATAGCGCGCCGTGCTAGTGCTTCCGTCTCTAGTGTCATAACATAGTTAGGTAGGGGTTTGAATCCAGCAGGTGGCAAGTGTGTGTGAAGGGGGGTAAGTGTGTGTGTAAGTGTGTATGAAAGAAACATCCCTTTTGGCAACTGGGAAAACACACCACAGGATGATCATTCCACTTTCTAGACTCTGATGATGTCAGCACCCTATAAGTATATTGGAGAAAAGGATTCTCTCAGTAATCCAAATAGCGCGCCGTGCTAATGCATCCGTCTCTAGTGTCATAACATAGTTAGGTAGGGGTTTGAATCCAGCAGGTGGCAAGTGTGTGTGAAGGGGGTAAGTGTGTGTGTGTATGAAAGAAACATCCCTTTTGGCAACTGGGAAAACACACCACAGGATGATCATTCCACTTTCTAAACTCTGATGATGTCAGCACCCTATAAGTATATCAGAGGAAAGGAAATTCCCCAGTAATGCGAATAGCGCGCTGTGCTAATGCGTCTGTCTCTACTGTCATAACATAGTTTGGTAGGGGTTTGAATCCAGCAGGTGGCAAGTGTGTGTGAAGGGGGGTAAGTGTATGAAAGAAACATCCCATTTGGCAACTGGGAAAACACACCACAGGATGATCATTCCACTTTCTAAACTCTGATGATGTCAGCACCCTATGAGTATATCAGGGGAAAGGAAATTCCCCAGTAATGCGAATCGCGCGTTGTGGTAATGTGTCCGTCTCTAGTGTCATAACATAGTTAGGTAGGGGTTTGAATCCAGCAGGTGGCAAGTGTGTGTGAAGGGGGTTAAGTGTGTATGAAAGAAACATCCCTTTTGGCAACTGGGAAAACACACCACAGGATGATCATTCCACTTTCTAAACTCTGATGATGTCAGCACCCTATAAGTATATTGGAGAAAAGGATTCTCTCAGTAATCCGAATAGCGTGCCGTGCTAATGCGTCCGTCTGTCATGTCATAACATAGTTAAGTAGGGGTTTGAATCCAGCAGGAGGCAAGTGTGTGTGAAAGGGGGTAAGTGTGTATGATTTTGGCAACTGTGAAAACACACTACAGGATGCACATTCCCCTTTCTAAACGATATCACAATTATGTATGGCTTTTGATTACAGACATGCCATGTGTGTTGTGCACACACAGAATGCCCATGTGTGTGGGTTGTCCCTCACAATAATGCATGACATTGATTACACCAGTTATGGCAATGAACACATGCTGTATGTGTGTGCCAAATACACATATGTACCTGTGACTTTCAGTAGTTACCATGTGTGATGCCTGCCACATGTGAATACATGGTATTTGCACAGGGTAACATTATGACCGTGGTCTTCTGTGCAGATGCTGCATGTGGGATGTGTATATACAGTGTGAGATGTAGATGCTATCAGCCTAGTAGTGAGGGATGCACACCTGGTCTGGGGCATAAAGTCTACATGTTGTTAATGTACAGGAGCTGCATGTTCTCACCTGTTGTGGGAGTGGTAAGACAGTATTCCATAGCAATGCAGTGACTGCATGCTAAGAACCATTCAGCTAGGGTGTTGTAGCTACACTTATTCATTAGCATTCATTAATTTGTCGGAATCCCTGGTGAGGGTCTGATGCCAACCAAGGTCAGGGGTCTACCAGCCTGTGTCACTTGCTCAGTGATCCCTTCCATGTTCCCTATCATGTATCCCAGTGAGCGACATCCCACATCAGCTGTGGTGGCATGGACAATGACTGAGTCATGTGTCCATGCATCTGACTGACTTGTATGTTGTTGTTACAGTTTGGCCATGTGTTTCCATCTTATACATGTGATGTACATCAATGGGTAGTGGATAGGGTTGACTGTGTACATGTGGCAGCTGTGACATTACTACATGACACACATATTCCACAACTGTACCATAGAGGTGACTGACAACTGACCTTTGCACATGCTACCGGAGTATTGAGATTACATTGGTGATTGACAGCACATAGGGCCAATGGTGAAAAAGAGACATAGGTCCATAGGTTCGTACAGGGATATCTGCCCAGGGCATGTATCCACCTAGCCAGAATGTGTGTGCCTTTCAACATGCATTGTGAATCTGTCTTGCTATGCCCTTTTCCAAGGTTAGTATACTGTGCCTCTTTCTCACAGTGACACATAAGTGATACCCAGGGTAACCCTACAATGTCACATCCAGTCATTAATATCGCTCTTGAAGATAGTCACTGAGTCAGTCTGCCTAACCTCTATTGGGATAATAATCAGGAATGAAGGGAGCCTCTGAGTTGTGAATGTGCCCCTCCACCATGTCCTATGTATATCACTCCTGAGGTTCAAGTATTTCCAGCGTGTATCCTGGTGGGATCTGGATATTCTGAGATGCAGCATGGCCATTACGTGAGGGTATGACCTGGCCTTCTATGTCAGGCACAGATTGCCTATGAAGAGGCAGTATGTCACTGAGTAGAGCTGCTGCTACTTTAACCAGTCAGTATGTGGCATCTGTTTGAGCACTTTGATCCCCTTGTTGAGGTACATATGTGGTAGCCCCAGTTGCTGCAGGTGTCTGGTAAGGTGCATGCCGACAGGTTCATCATAGTCAATTATGGGCATGATGAGGGATGAGTAAAGGGCACAATGTCCTCCCCTGGCCTACATGTGGATCCCATGATGATGTGGCCCATATAACATGCTTACCTAACCACTTTGTCCATGTTGTTGTCAAATGGTAGAATGCTATCAACCTGCGTACCCCAAGGTCCATAATTCCTTGGTCTGCACTTACTGGATTAACACATATGTGGTACATTGTGGTCACTTAGTGTTTGACAAAGGGGATGACTATACTCTTTCTGTCATTCACGTTGAGGCCATGGCTGTGGCACAAGTCGTGTGTTTGCAAGAGTCCCATTTGGAGGATGCGTGTGTTAGCTGTTGAGTTGATTATGGTGTTCGGTCTGCAGTCACCTGCGACTTGCTGAGCCACAGTACTTCCATGATGGCCTGTACCTATGACAAATATATAATGAACATGACAGCTCCTAGGGCTGTGCCTTGTGGGACACCACTTGTACCAGGTTGGAGGCTGACATGGCTCTAGCAATTCTACCATGTGTGTTCTGCCCTTGAGCCACTGTGCAATACCCATAGTGACATAGGGGTTATTATGTACACTGGTGAGCTTCCCTAGAATGCACAAGTGGGGTATTGTATCCAAGGCTTATGCAAGGTCCAGGTAGGCTGTGTGGACCTCCTACCCCTTGACAGTGGCCTTGGTGACTGTTTCAAACAAAGCAAACAGGTTTGATAGGCAGGATTTGCCATTGACAAAGCCAAACTGTGTATGGTGACATGTCTGTAGGTCCACAATATCTAGATATGTGAGGTTCATGATGATCCTTGCCATAGCTTTGCAGACAAAGCTAGTCAGACATATGGGGCAGTAGTGTCCAGGATCCGTGACAGTACCACCTGCATGTTGAGGGACCACTGTTGCTGTATGCCACTCTCTGGCCACATATCGTGTATTAAGGCTGGGATTGAACAGTGGTGTTATGTCTGGGTGTAGCTCTTCTTGTGGTTCATGTAGGACACAGCCTGGGACACTGTCTGGTCCCATTGATGCAGTGTTTATTGCTTTGGGAAGGGCATCTCTTACCTGAGCATCTGTGATGTCAGGGGGGAAGCACTGTGCTGCGAGACATATGTTCCCTTTTGGTGTGGTGCGGAGAGAAGGCAGCATTGAACCTGTCCACTAGGATGATGGCAATGTCTGTGTGTTTTATATTTTGTGTGACATATTGTATTACCTCTGAGCATATCTGGGTAGTACCACTCAGGTTACTAACATAACTACAGGCAGCCTTGTGATTATCCTCAGTGGCTTGTGGAATCCTCTCTCAAAGATGGCCTTAGACAATCATATGGGTGCCTGTAGTTGTCATGCAATACTCATCAGTGGTGCCTTCACATTTTGGGAGGTTGTTGTATCATGTAGTGGCGCCATCCTTCTATTGTATAGTGTGTTTATGGCTGGTGTCCGGCCCAGGACATCTGCCTTTGGAGAATTGGGTCATGCTTTCATATGTGGCTTCATGATCCATGCATTCCTGAATGTGTCCACAGAATGACTCTATACAGGTATCTGCAGTCTGGTCCATATTTTCAACAGGCCTTGGGCCTTTGAAGGTTTCCACATCATTTATGAGGGGTGCGCACTTGCTTGACATGAGCTGTTGACAGACGTGCCGCCCTCCAGACAGAGCAAGGGAGGGTCACAGTCAGCTACCTGTTGGGACGTACCTCCCTGGACCACATGGAAAGAGACACAGAGGAGCTCTTACAGCACCCTCTCAAACTCAGGTCTCCCACACAGCCTTCATGCTGACACAGGAGAGTTTAGATTACTCTGCAAACACCATCATACTGGGTGATGCCAGCTACCCAAACATAGACTGTGAACATTACACAAGCCACAATACCCAAGCTCTAAGGTTCCCATTGATCGGACATTCTTTGGCTATGGAACAGGTAACCAACCTTCCCACAAGAGGGGCAGATATAGTAGAGCTGATCTTTACAAACATGAGTACAAACTGCTCACCACTGGGAGTATATCCCTCATTGTTGCAATCAAACCATATACTAATCACACTGGAGTTCTGGATCCCCCACATATGCAAACCACCAACACATCGATGTGTGTGTGTGGGAAATGTCCCTATTAGCAACCGTGACAGTATGGTACAGGATGCAGATCCCCTTTTGAAACAGTGATGATGTCAGGACTGTATAACTATATCACCTGTAGTAAAGTCCTCAAATAATTTGCATAGTGCGCTCTGCTAATGCTTCTTTCTTCAGTGTCATAACGTAGTTAGGTAGGGGTTTGAATCCTGCAAAGGGAATGTATGAGTGTGGTTTATGTGTGTGCACTATGCTGGGAGGGTTAACTGCCTTTTGCCAACTGGGAGAACACACTACAGGGTGCACATCCCTCCTCCTACACACAGATGATGTCAGCACCCTCTAAGTACAGCATTAGTAAGGATTTCTCCAACTACTGCAAATAGCACACTCTGCTAATGTGTTTGTTTCTACTGTCATTGCACAGTTAGGTATGGGTTTGAATCTTGCAAATGGAAAGTATGTGTTTTACTGTTGGTGGGGTTAGTGTGTGTGCACAATGATGGGGTGGGATGTGGCTTTTGCCACATGGGGCTATGCACTGCAGGGTGGTCATTACCCTTAACAAGCAGTGATGTTGATAGCACCCTATACAAACAAAACTACAAAACAGAAGGTGGTGGTACTGATAACACATGTAAGGTAACACTTCTTCAAGTAATGTCCACAAAACGGAGTAGGATAATCAAACAATTCTTTTATTCTATACAGACAACATGACAACAGACAACTAACTGCCAGTACTCAATATAGTGTTACATGCTACTGTAACACGCACATGTACCCGAATATACCTAGATAGTGTTCTGAAGCCTGAATGTGGCAAGTGTGTGGATGTGGGATGTGTCTGTGTGTGCATTTCCGTATGGGAAACATGTTTGCTGTGGCAATCAGGGTACTACAGTACCTGATGCACATTACATCTTCCAACTGATGAGGTTGCCTGAACCCTGTGAGTACAGGTAGAGAAGGGGATGCCAGTAGTAAACAACATAGTGCACTTCTGAAATGTGTACCTGTCATGTATCAACAGCTACTCATGTAGGGTGATAAATAATGGGAATGACAGGTGAGTGTGTGCATGTGTGTGGGTAGCAGGGTACTGTGCACACAGTTATCTAACCCAGAACAACTGCACACCACTTATTAATCCTGTCCAGTGGACTACAGATACAGGCATATTGTATAACAATAGTAGGAGGCTACTGCAGCACAGGGCAGATTCACATGGCGGGAAGGCATCTGTTGTCTGCAGTGTTAAGATGCTTCACATTCACCAAATGCACAGATATTGCCAACATTGTTGCAGACAGTTTAGGTGCAGGTACCCCCCCCCATTGTCCTACACACGTGTTATTAGTTATCCCAGATGACTGTAACCTCCCTATCCTCTCACATGTCCAGGTGAGAGCCACCCTCATCATTGCAGAACACATATCATCACTGTTACGAAATGGTATCCCTGGATGTGTGCTACATTCACCCCTGGAGGACATAGCACCACATGACAGACTGATATTAATCCCTGGCCATACTACAGGATATGTACCTGAACAGTGCCATACATACACAGTGGTCCCACACCAATGAGGAGGAACCTCTACTGACCCTGGGAACTACTGCATCATATGCACAACTGGCCTTGTGTTCTAAGCTATGGAAGTGTTAGTTATGGCCCACATGTACAACAATATTACATATGTTTATATTTCATGACTATGTACACACAACCTATCTCATGGACATACCTATAGATAGTGAACTATGATACATTTGGAGGTGTCACAGTATACACAGGATTAACCTGCTACTTTGCATTACCTGTGTTTGTGGCAGCTGTTGGTGTGTCACTGGTGCTGCTTGAAGTTTGCTGCTGCTGCTGCTGCTGCTGCTGGTTTTGCTGCTGGCTGTCTTTATTTCTGTTTTGTTCTCTCTCTCTCTCTCTCTTTCTCTGTCAGTTTTGTGCAATGAATGTATTGCATGAGTGTAGTGTGGGTACTCATTGCTTTTGTAGGTATCTGCATAGGTCCATGTGATGGCCTCTGCACCAATTGTAAGGCAGCATTTGCTAATTGCATGCAGCTGGGTGTGTACTGATTGCATGTCTCACTGTGATTTCAGGACACTGCTATAAAAGGGTATGTGAGATAGGCGTTGCCCTTTCAGATTGTAGGGCGTGGACCATGCTGGTATGCTGTTGACAGTGTTTTGTGAGTGTGAAGGTTAGTACATCTACCATGCTTCATGCTGTGTTGTAGATTCAGGTTGCTGCATTTATCTTGCCTGTTCCCTATAGTGAGTGTGTATGCATACTGACACCTACAACTATATGTCATATGTATTGCTATATAAATATATATATATATATATATATATATATATATATATATCTGTGTACATATACATACTTTCATATATGTACATTAGTTGACATTATTGGGTACAAGCTAACAATTAGCAGGGCTGTTTCTGTTAACACTACACTAGTATGGGAACCCAGTAATTGGGACTATAAAAGTCTGCATGACATGCTTTGGGTAGTAGACATACTATATTGCCTTTATCTTCATTCCTACTATTACGTGTTCCACTTATTTAGCACTATATTCCTGTATGAGAGTCATGGCTTAGTGGTAGGTCATACAGACTAGTGTTACAATGGTCTTGTGGTAGGGCCTACTAGTATGCTCATATTCTGCTTTTGAGTTGAGTATAGGGCCTATCAATCAAAGTGCTGGAGGCACCTTTAAGCAGTTAAAGGGCTTAGTAGGTCTCACAGGAGCCAGGCTGTGTTGCAGATTCTGGTTGCTGCATATATCTTCACTGTTTCCTGTAGTGAATGTGTATGGCTACTGAGACCTACAACTATATTTCATATGTATTAATATATATTTATATATATGTATGTGTAGATATACATACCTTCACATATGTACATTACCTTACATTATTATGTACAAGCTAACAGGTAGCAGGGCTGTTTCTGTTCACACTGAACTAGTATGGGAGTCCAGTAATTTCACCATTAAAACTCTATCTGACATGCTTTGGATAGTACATCTCCTATATTGCCTTTATACTGATTCCTACTATTACATGTTATATTTATTTTAGCACTGTGTTCTTGCGAAGCAGGCATGGCTTAGTGGTAGGTCATACAGACTAATGTTACCAAGGTCCTGGGTTCGAGACTGACAGTGGGAATTTTTTTTACTTTGCAAACTTTCAAACTGAGTACAGGACTTGTCAATCAAAGTGCTGAGGCCACCTTTAAGCAGTTAGAATGGTAAGTAGGTCACACAGGGGTCAGGCTGTGTTGCAGATTCAGGTTGCTGCAATTATGTTCACTGTTTCCTGTAGTGAGTGTGTATGGCTACTGAGACCTACGACTATATTTCATATGTATTAATATATATTTATATATATGTATGTGTAGATATACATACCTTCACATATGTACATTACCTTACATTATTATGTACAAGCTAACAGGTAGCAGGGCTGTTTCTGTTCACACTGAACTAGTATGGGAATCCAGTAATTTGGCCATTAAAACTCTACCTGACATGCTTTAGATAGTACATCTCCTATATTGCCTTTATACTGATTCCTACTATTACATGTTATATTTATTTTAGCAGTGTGTTCTTGTAAAGCAGGCATGGCTTAGTGGTAGGTCATACAGACTAATGTTACCAAGGTCCTTGGTTCGAGACTGACAGTGGGAATTTATTTTTCTTAGCAAACTTTCAAACTGAGTACAGCACCTGTCAATCAAAGTGCCATAAAGGCACTTTTAAGCACTTTAAACCAGGTCTGCTTTCGTTTGCTGAGCTCACGCATGCGCACTGGCGGTGAGCTCCGCTAACACAAGCGCACACCCGCGTTAATTTCTTTGAAAGAAAAGAAAAAAGGGTGACAGGAAAGTGGTGAAAAGGGGGTCACAAAGAGGGTAAGACAGTAGGGAAACAAGCGTGGGATTTGCAGGAGGGATGTAGGTAAGGCCCATAGATGCCCATGTCTTTGGCAGCAACAGCTGTGCATTTCCATGTATTTTGGTGAGACATTAGAAACCTTTCACCCCTGAGAGAGGTGTCAGGACAACATTAATAGTTGTTGTAGAGCCAATTGTAATTAACTGTTTCAATGTCAAGCAGACATGTGTGCGACATGGACAGCTATGTATGGGGCGTAATTTTTTTGTGGGTACAGAGTGCCCTTTTTTTTTTTTTCAGGTGAGAGTGGTATGTCAGGTGAAGGAAGTCGGTATAGCTGGGGAGGTAGGTTGGGTAGGTTAACAGACAAGACAGACAAGATGCATACAGGGGCAGTGTATGACACACGTGGGGGGGGTTACACAATTGACGGGGACGGAGGTTGGGATTTCCAAGATGCATGAGCCCACAGATGGCAACAGTGGAACTGATATCCCCACCCATAGGCAGTTGCCACTGTTCCTTCACAGCCCAGGACGGGCTGTGCTGGGGCTGTGTAGGCGGGGCAACGGCCGGGGCCGTTAGCTGTGCCACACGAGCCTCGAGCTGGCGTAGGGGCCCAAGAACAGTGTCTTGGATTGCCCTTCGCACCACAGACCGGACACCGCGGAGGGTGAGTGGACGAACCCCTCCGGCCACACTTGCAGAGGGGGGACGGGCCCCATCCCCTGCAGCGCTTCCACCCAAAGGTGGCACAGGGCCACCGGAGGGGGTCCTGCCTGGGCACTAGTGCCAGGTGCAGTCACCAGCTGAGGTGGGAGAGGTGGGTCCGCTGGGACCTGCCTTCCCAAGCATTCTAGGTTTGTGAGTAGTTATGTTAGTTTGGGTTAGTGGCATTGTATTCCATTCAGATTAGTTGTAACAGCATGCATTGGTATTCCCATCAAACAAACACCCAGATATTAACACCATTGAACAAGGGGCATATCAATATCACATGCATTATTTGAACAGAAATACACAGTCAAACAACATGCAGGGTTGATTAATGGCAACAGGCCATCAGATTTGCAGGTATGAACAGGGCACATGCACGAACAGACATGCATATATTTTTGAAACGGACAAATGTCCATGATTAATGAAATGTTCACATACCATTATTTAGTGGGTGTTGTTATATGGAATTATAGGGTTGGGCGGAGATAGAAAGTGATGACACATTCATATGTTACACATTGATTTACATTTATAATAGGTACACAATTAAGTTGAGGCTGATGTTTCAAAATAAATTTTATTTGACTGTCAAGCTACACCTGTTACAAATGCATCACTATCCTACTTATTTTGAATTTGATCAGATACATCATCCTGCTACACTTTGATGACAGGACAGGGGACAACTATGGCTGTTTAGTCTGTCAGATAATCATTCATTCTATCTGCAAATTGTTTACTGTGATCACCATATACAGCATTTGGCTAGACATTCCAGATTCTGACACACTGAAATCAGTTTGGTATATTAAGTTGTACTTCCCACATGCATTTAGTTCTGTAGAAACACACTGGGGCTAATATATTCCGGGGTTATTACTACTTTATTTATTCATACATGACCCTTTCTGTCAGTCTCACACTTCCTGCAAATTCACAGTTCAGGTTGCTACTTCTAGGCTTTGTTCACATGTTAGACTAGTGGTGATTCAAACACTTTCCAACAGCCTCACTTCTGTCATGATTCAGCATTTCAACAGGGATATATCTCACATGTGACTACCTCAGATTCTGAAGCTGTACTCTTGAGACTACTGCAGGTTACACTATATTTAATTAATGGTGGGACATCTGTATTACAGCACTGTTTAATTCTATCAATTATATTTCCAGTTACACTTGCATACTGATGAACTTGTTGCAGCCATACCTGCAGACTTTCAAATCTTGCTTGCACATTATATTACTTTTAATCAATACACTGCAGTGTTCTGATACATGCTACAGTATAATATTTATTTACAAGTACTGGGTGGGGTTACTAACCTGCACGGTGGCGCATCCGCACCAGCCTACGGGCATGCATCTTGCGATTCATAGAGCGGACACCTGCAGCTGTAATACAAAAGAAGTAATATTGGACTACACATCTCCATGGTATCAGCTAGTTGAAATCCTTACATACATAAGTAAAATGTAACTTACTCAGTAGTGGGGCGTTGGGCATATCCCGGGCCTCCTGGATCCATTCGGACAACTGGTCTTGCTTGCGTCATTTCAAGTCCGCATGGTGGTGACGGACCTGCTCACCAGTGCGTGGAATGCCAGTAGCACTGGTCAGATCATGAGCCAACTGGTCCCATGCCTCTGCCCTATATGCTCCCCATGAGACCTGGCCCTGCATGAGTTGGGCCTCGTGATGATGGACAAGGAGCCAGACCATGTATCTGGACTCAACGCCCCAACGCTGTGCTCGAAAGCAACGTCCCTCACCTACTCCACTCATTCTGACTGCAGCTCTGATCTACAATCGTTTCTGCTGTGTATTCCCGCCTATGGGGCTTATATATGCCGATTTTCCCGCACATTTCTCTGATTGGCCATTTTGGAATTGTATCTACTTCACTGAAAATGCTTTATCATGCTCCATTCTGGATTTTATCCCATATATCTGCTATTTCTGCATTTCTAGGTATTGCTGTCATGGCTTAGTGGTTTAGTACCTTGACTCTAGTGCATGGTATCCTGGGTTCAAATCTGGCAACTGATTTTTGATTTTCCTGACAGAAATGAGTTGAGACCTGTCAATCAAACATGCCAAAAGCACTTTTAAGCACTTAAAACCAGGTCTGCGCTCGTTTGCGCGGAGCTAACGCATGCGCACTGGCAGTTAGCTTGTGGGAGCGCCGCGCAAACGGTGTGCGCTGGGATAAACCTTAATTGGCTAGTGACACATATGTTCAGCTAAGCACAGCTAGTTGCAAACAGTTTCACTCTGTTAAACCGATGCCTAGCAACAGGCACGCAGTTTGCAGCTTTTTAAACACTACTCAGCTACGGGCACTCCGTCTCACAGCAGCTTAGCTATCAGTACATTTCTGACTATTTTTGTTATTGTGTTACTTCAGAATATATGCTCCGTTTCATTCCATTTTACAAAAGGGAATACATTTACATGTGTACAATACTGTCAGGGGGCTTTTTAGTGCTTATTTACAAAAAAAAAAAGGTTGTTGTGGGGGCTTGAACCCTGCCTGCCTACTCTTAGACCGGCAACTCTACCGCTAAGCTATTACTTTTTGGCTTACTTTGTATATTTAGTTCTTATATCCTTTTCCACTGATTGCTAACTGTGATTGCGCTAGTAGCGCACCCGCGCACACGGGCGCACACAGTAGCAAACATTCTGAGGTTTAAAAAAAAAAAGGTTTTAATTTAATTTTATTACATCTCTTCACTTTATACAGTGATGGTCTATTGGGGCATGTGTTGTGTAGTGTGTTTATGCACATTTCTATGGCCTCTCTCGTGGCTGTTTACTTTCAGCCATTCTAGTCTTCCGGGGGCTTGTCCGCTTGCAGGGCTTAGCCTACTGACACGCCCCCTACTCTCTTACACGGACCGTGTAAGAGTTACTAGTGTGATTCAGCATGCCTCATGCACCTCATGCATATGCATGACATGCTGACATCACACAGTTTCACTGCAGCCTCCGTGTAAGAGTTATAACTCTTACACGGAGGCTTCCTGAATCTGGCCCATTGTTTATTCTGTTGCTAAAACTCAGTATTCTAATGCCGCATGTTCATACACGTGCTATGACATATGGTCAGAGAACTAAAGCTCAATGTGATATATGGCTGCCATAAAGTTAGAGCCATTTGATTACATTCACTATCTATTAACAATATAGATAGAAAAGTATTCTGTTGAACTGTCTGTCATTTAGAAACAACCACTGCTCAAATGCTCACATACATATGTACCTGAGCTCACTGGTCTAAGCTCCAAAGGACTGATCATCACAAAGACAAGAATTAAATATACTGTATGTCCTAAAACCAGAAATCTGAAAAATATGCATGTCTAAGGATTTGTCCACTATCATACATATTTTCATTTGTAGTGTTTACCAAAACTTAACTTTGCAAGCAGTTAACAAGCTGAGATAGGCAGTGTCTATCATGCAGAAAATATATTGGTAAAAAATAAAATAGAATACTCCCAAATTAATTATTATTATCCCCTAAAGCTCTCACGTCATTTTCACGATTATCAAGAAAAAAATGGAATTTCAAATATACAGCAATTGTAGAAAATTAATGCCCAGAACTGCAATTTGACAGCTCTGACTTATTAGAACATCTGCATGTAAACAAATATTGTAGTACAAGCTCTAACAAGCCACTCCAATTTACAACAATTTGAGTAGCCATGTTGCTACTTAAAAAAGTACTTTAAAACATGGTGAAACATCCTCCTACAAATTTCTCATCAGAGCAGACAAACCAACTGACAGTTTCTACCTTTAATATAAATGGAACATTTACAAATTCAGATTTAATTAGAAACCATGAAATAATTCCTACATTTTAATTAGAAATCAAGAAATAATTCCTACATGTTAACCTTTTAGTTAAGTAGCTAGCAGTAATGTCTCCCTTTGCCCTGACTCACAACATCTATGGCCACATTGGGACTATTATGTTAACACTGATCATTAATATTATACCTATTCTGACCTCACAGGTAATGACATATTATGCTATAAAGAGACAAAGATAGAGAGAATATCTGGTAATAGCACTCTACTCCTATTCAAGACTTTTCTCAAAGTAAAACTGTACATTCAGGTCCACATTACAGACCTAGAACCCAACTGAATAATACTATATCTTCCCATTGAGAAGCATATTATTTTTATATAGCAATGGCTTGCTTCTCTTTTCTGTCATTATAAAAGACATTGTAAAGCATTTAAACCAAGTAATTAATACTACCAATTCTTCACAGAACCTTAAAATATTCAGAGTTTAAAAATAATCCCCTGGACCCACTGCAACATGAAATTAATGAATCACTTACTTACATAATCCTCCAGTAAGCAGCTAAAGAATTAACTCATCCAGAATTATGATCAAGTAATCACTTTCTTCTAAATTCACTAATAATGAATATTTTCAGTACCTGTCCTCATAACCATAGTGATAATTATGTAGTCTTTTTTTTTACATGGTCCACTTTGATACGTTTTTTTACTTGTCCCTTACTGACCCATTCATTCCACAACCAGAGCAAGAGCCCTACAGCGCATTAGTTCTGTGGCCAGGGAAAGAACACTATAGGGCCTTTCACTTTCATTACAAACAAAGATTAGGGTTGATTGAATGGACTAACTTGACTTGTATCATGCAAGCCCTGTGTACAATTCCACCTACTTCTCCAAATGGCTGCTGGGACTCTTCTACAAATTTCTAAGTTTACCTTCGCATAAAGATTGCCAAGATGTCAAAGAGGTTTCTAACTTCAAGAGTGGATCAGTCACTAGCAGCTCAGGATACATTTTTCCTCATCTTAACCTCAAGGTACTTACCAAATACATGTCAGTATTTACAACCCATCTCAAGCTGCAGGGACCCAAGGTTTTCCCTTTCCTGGGTGACCATCCTTTCTTCTGCACTGGCATAGGAAGTTGTGGTTCACTAAAGTATACATCTGCTTGTGATTTTTTTTTGTTGGTTTTTGGGTTTTGTTTCTGTACATTTCATAAAGTATATATCTGGTGCAGTTGTCCTCATCTTCCATACTGGCAGTGCTAACTTTACCCTCCTCTCACCCTCTAAAGGGCCCATATCTATACAGGAAGAATGCAGAGTCCCTGTAATCACAACTATGTAGGTAAAAGCTGCATGCTCTAAAGCCAAAAACACAGCATCCATGGCACTGGACAACATCCCAGGCTGCTTTTTACATGAACTTCAGAACGAACTGGCTCCCCACCTAAGCACCATGTTCAATCATAGCCTCATGTCAGGCTTTGTGCCCACTGAATCGCACACAGCAACAGTTACCCCACTCTACAAAGGGGGAGCCACCACTGCTCCTGGGAACTATCGCCCTATTAGCCTGATGAGCCTAGTCTATAAGGCCATGGAACGTATCATCACGGAACTCATAAACAAAGACGTTGGTAACCTCTAAACTCTGAACCCCACCCAGTTCGAGTTTGTGAAAGGTAGATCATGCCTCCTGAACCTGATTGACTTCTTTGAGGCAGTCTCCAAAGCCGTAGACGAGGGTAATGTGGTTCACACAGCCTATCTTGACCTCACCAAGGCTTTCAACACCATCCTCCATTCTGGAATTATAGCTAAACTCACTAAACTAGGTATAAATCCCTACGTCACAAGATGGGTTGCCAGCAGGGTCACTGACAGAACCCACACTGTAAAAGTTGCAGACTCCAAATCTGACTTCAAACCAGTGACAAGTGGAGTACCACAGTGTTCAGTCCTGGGACCTCTCCTGTTTGGTATCTACTACTCTGAAGTACAGAAGGCCATTGGCTAATGAAGTTCACAGATGACTGCAAACTAAGAGCCATAGTTGAGTCCCCAAATTATGTGGACATCCTACAGAAGGGCCTCATTGAGACAGATGCCTGGTGTCAGAGCCATGGTCTCAAGCTCAATGAGAAAACGTGCATTGTCATCCCCTTTGGCAAAAACTCTTTACCCATGAACTACCACACAATAGCATTAAAGAAGCCTTATCAAAAATGTAAAGAATTGGCTTGATAAATCTTTCATTTTTTCATTGCAAAGATGGGTCTTCAGACTGTTTTAAGCAGAGTTCACTCAAAGACAATATTTATACTTTTGAGAAGAAACTTTTAAAAGTTAGAACTTTGCAGATGGGCAGTGGTTATTTAAAATAATGCATTAGACATCATATTGTACCGCAGGGACTTCAGGAGCACAAATTTCCTAATGGTACAATAAGAGTATTTATGATGAATTTACTGCAATGTGTGACCTTGTGATAATTGAGTTGCTGATTAAGTTTAATGCTTGTAAAATTGCTGATTTATTAAGTGAGGCTGATGCTATGAGTGACAAAATACAAAAGGATTCATTATTTGATTATTACATATCTCACTACAATAATGTGTTTCATGAATAGATAAAAAGTATGAAAATGTTTTGAAATGTAAAAATATAATGATAAGACAGCATATCCCCTAAAAAAAGAAAGAGAAATTTTGATTCTCTAAATTTTTCTGGTTAATCTTTTTTCAGGAATCTTCTGGTATGAGCATCACAATGGAATTATCTAACATATCTGAGGTAATAGAAAATAAAGAACTGCATAAACAGGGGCCTTATGATTTTAATCATGAACAGAATTTTCCAGTTTTACACAGATCAGAATGATTGGCAAACAGTCTACAGCAATCTATGGACCCAGGCCGAAGGAAGGCTATGCAGGGAAAATCACAATAAACCCTGATGGAATTACTTTCTCCAATAAGGTGTACAATATATTTAATTACAGTCATGTACCTCTCACTTTAATAGAGTTTCTATATATGAAAGGGATTTTGTTTATAACAACAACATTCTTTGATGTTTCAGATTCAGTAATTGAACTGAAACTTTTTACAAGGATATTATTGAACCTTGCAGTTCATTTTAAAAATGTCAGCTTGACTTATAACAGTAAAGATGGGGGGAGCCTTCAGAAGAAACAACCTCTACAACCCTACGATGCATACAGTTAATCAAGCCTTTGAGAAGGCATGTGTTGATATCTATGTACTTGCCAGAGAAAGTAAATATCTTAGAAAATTTAATTTAAATAAAGAAAAAGGCAGTCCTAGATTCTCTGAATAAGGATAGGACAATCCAAATTATAAAGCCTGACAAGGAAGAAGAACTGCCTTTTTTGTTGTTATTGACTATTCGTGTGCCATGTTTAACATTCTTTCTGACACCAGCCATATATTCAAGTGTCAAAAATGAAGTTAATATTGCCTATAATAAACTTGACATGGCATTATATGACTTTTTATTAGATACCAGAATTTCTGAAACTGCTTATGATTTTTAAGGATTCCTAAAGCTATGATCCCTACATTTTTTGGCATTCCAAAATCCACAAGGATATAATAAGTCTTTCATTTAGACCAACTGAAGTGGCAGAAGAGTCTAAAATATATTTGTTGGCCATCCTTATTGATAAGCATTTTAAACCCATCTTTCAGAACAAGTCCCACATGTTAAAGGACTTGTGAGACTTTCTAGGTAGGCTTATGCCTGAATTGTGGAATAATGATATAGTATTTCTTGCCATCTATGTAGTGGGTCTTTTCACAACCATACTGGTTGAAGAAGGTTTGACTCTATTTCTTAATAGTTTGGTTGACTGTAACTTTTTAGCAGTATCTAAGATTAATTTAATAATAGAAGTGGTTTCCTTGGTACTTGACAACAATTTCATGCTTTTTTGAAGGCAAGATTTCAAACAGATAAAGAAGTAGCCATGGGGGCTGTTTGCACCCCGGTTTACACCAATTTGGTTTTGTTAACTTAGGAGAATCTTTATGTGTTCAATACCCAATGTTTTAAGTATTGCAGGCTTTACGTGAGGTACTTGGATGACATTTTTATTTTATGGGAATATTGTTCCCAGTTTTGTTGATTATCTCAACAACACAACTAATTACTTTAAATTCACTTTTACTTTTGACAAGAATGTTAGGAACTACATAAATACCATGATCAGGCATTCCAATGAAGGATTTAAATCTAAAATTTATAAGAAACCAAGTTTTAGCAACTTCAACTTACATTATAGAAGTGCCAACTATTTCCCTTTTAAAATCAGTTTAATAAAAGGGATATGTATAAGACTTGTCAATATGAACTCTACTTTTGCAGAGGCATGTAAATACATTGATAACCTTTGTGATATGTTTTTAAATAGAGGTTACTCCAAACAACCTTGTGTGAAGTATTAGTAAGAAAGTGCTGGCGGAATGGGTTAAAAAATGCAACCCCCTTTTAGGTACAGGGCTGTTTGAAAATCAAGAACCCAGTACTGTACAAGTTAAATAAAATGATTTGGTTTTTGAAAGAGTTCTGCTGATACAGTATGATGACAACTCAAAATATGTTAAAATAATGTAAATAAGAATTGGAGTATTATAAGGACAAATTTGATGGTATATGAAGTGGTGGAACCATATCTCAGTTTTGTGTTGAAAACACCATGCAATCTGAGGAATATTTTTGACACTAATAAAAGTACTTAAGTTATTAAAAGTAATAATAAAATGGGGACCACTAAATGTGATTCTTATAAGCAGTATACATTTATTTTAGAAGATGAATTTTTAACACTTGACAATACATATAATTCCACCTTGTTGCTTCCGAAAGGTAGTTGTTCAACTGTGGGCATAGTGTATGCGGCCAGGTGTTCAGCCTATCCTAGTTATTATTTAGGCAAGACTGAAATGCCATTTAAGAAGACAATTTATAAGCACTGCAATAATATAAAACATATGAACAGTAATAATGTTGTATTTAAACACATGCAACCGAGTGGTGAATATAATGAATTAAAATGTTCCATTTAAGAGAAGTTAATATGAGTCCATGTGGGGAAGATTGGGTATGAAAGTTGATTATAAGGATTTTTTTGGCAGCTCAAGCTTAATACCAACTGTTCACTAAGTTTAAATTAATTTTTGTCTATTCTATTGATGATGAAGCTTTGTTCCGCAAAATTGTAATTTATTGCTTTTAATGTTTTATAACTATCTGATACTTCAATTATATGGCATATTTATATACTTACATATTTTTACTTCTGTTTGTGCTAGTGTGTTTTATTTTATATTAATGAGTGAGATAGCTTTAAATGTCTAATTGATGAAATGAGGTAATAGTATAAAAAGAGGTGACAAATTCCTTTTCTTAGATTTTGATGAAGTCCCTTTGTTGTTTTGGGATGAACACACTCAACTAGATTTATTAAAAACTCTACTTCAACTGTACTGTTTGTTGTGTGCAATCCCTATTGTCTCGGAAAGAATTACTTTACAGTGGAAACATTGTTCACCAATACCCAACTGAAAAATTGTATTGAAAAGTTCCTCAATTTATCAGTTAAATCTACAGTTATCTTATATAAACAGATTGTGTGTGTGTGTGTGTGTGTGTGTGTGTGTGTGTGTGTGTGTGTGTGTGTGTGTGTGTGTGTGTGTGTGTGTGTGCTTGTACACAATATCATTTCCAGGCAATGTTCAATTAAACAGTCCCCATTATAAAATAAGTTTACTGTCAACTAAATTGGCATAGATAGTTAAACACTTAACTATGACTCAAAAAAGCTGACCAGCTAGTAGTGCAGGCAGATAAATGGTGAGATAGTCCCTGCTCACCCTTCTCTGGGGAGGTGTGGGTCTAGTTGCACATGTTCATAGTGCAAATTCTGTGTAGAATGTCTACTGGAGAATGAAGATCAGTGGAGGCAAATTACAGACCCATTAAGAAGACACCTCTTATGGATGAAGGATACATACCCTTTTCATATGCCAATTACATGTCACCCTTTGGTACAGAGTGAGAGTGAGGAATCAGAAAACTAAGAATCTTAAGGAGAAAATCCTTTTCATGAAGTCAGATGTCCAGCTACTTGACCTTTGATTTAAGAAGAAAAGAAAATAATATCCCATAGGTCTTTTGCCTGTATGGACTAAGCAGTCTGACTGGGTGAGTGAGAGGGAGGCTCAATAGCAAACCAGGGAAAAAGGAGAAAAAAAAATAAACCAACTGACTTTAAATCTAACACATAGCACTTAATAACTCAGATATGTGAATCATTTCTGAATCCTTATCATTGGCAACTTGGAAGTGATAAAATATGAGCCAGACAGCTGTACTTTTATGCTGTTGTTGGTCATTTTGCAGGTTTTTTAGTGAAATGTGAAGAAAGAAAAAACATTGCTTGAATTAGTTGACTTTGTTAAAAATACCACAGTATGAAAAAGGATATGGGATCAAGTCTTCATTTTCCATTGAAAACTCACAAGCTGATATAAATAGTATTATCATTTATATTCTGTTATTGTTCAGGAATATCAGCATAGAAATGTATCATGTTTGCAAATGTTATAGTCATCACAAGTTATACATGCCAGGGGTAGTAATCAACTACATGTTCTTAGTATAAGTATTGTTGCCTCATTTTAACAATTCATATGAAAAAAATAAGTCATTAATACAGAAAAAATCTTGCAGTGTTAAAATTCACATATTATAAGAAGACTGGCAGTACACTTATAATCAGTCCATGTTCCATCTGCATACATCTGAACACAGTTATAATAACCATATTTGTTATATGGCTGACCCCCATACCATTTTGAGAATATAATTGGTTGTCCATCAAGATATACAAAGCTGCCTTCTTTTTCAAAATCAGAAATGCCAAGGTAAGCATATGTGTCATATTGTACTACAAACTTAAGTACAGCCTCGTTCTCATGATAATTCCTTGGAGCAGCAAGCATTGCACCAGCATTTGAACATTCTGTTTTCCCATCTTCATATGTCATTGTCTTCCCATTGCTAAAGAAATACTTCTCTGAAGTCTTCATCACACCTTGTAACTTCATGACTAAATGAAAACAAACACAGTGCATTATTTCATTTACTGAACTATGTATAGTTTTCAGAATATTTAAAACAATGTCAGCTTTAGAATATGAACTGCTTAGGAAAATACATTATGTATTGCCTCACTATAAGAAATACATATTATGTTTTGGAACCTGTGAAAAATAACTTGCCTGTCTGACATGTTTTTCTTAAAGTTTGGTCAAAAGATATAGGGTATTTGTCAGATTTCATTTAGTCAACTATTGAAAATCTCACTACACATCATATTATAAATCTAAAAGATGATGTAAATTCACATTATGGAAGAAAATGCAGTAATGTCAAGCATCAAATGTATTTGCAGTGATAGAAGTGGAATGTTTTTCATGGTAGTTTTTGAATGCCAGTATAGAATATGTATACTAGCAAATGCTTATGGATACCTCATCTTGGTGCTAAATATGCATCAGGAAATGTTACTAATTCATTTGAATGGAAGTGTAGTTTTCAGAGGTGATTTTAACTGTGTCCTTAGTATGGGAGCCACAAGTGCAGTTATATCCACTATAATCCATGCTACAGCTAAAGTTTAAAAAATAGATACAGTTAGTTAAATTAATGGATTTGATGAGAAGAAAAAATAATATTCCATCATTATTTTTAGGTACTTGTATGCAAACTACAATAGATAGAATATTTATATTTTTATAATAATAACATGCCCCATATCAGATAATAATTTACAGCAATAGTAGAACATATTAATTGTAAAATCAGTACAGAATATCTGCCTATATTGTTAAAATGAAATAATTTAAATAATTGTCAGAAAAAAGTAAATACTTGTTTTGAAAGTAATGACAAAGCAGGCATTAGTAGAAATACACTCTAGTATACTTTACAGTCGTATATGTATGGGAAAATTGCGCATTGGATCCAAAACAAACACAAACAATGTGGTATGAGTTGACAGCACCACCCACCCATCCATCCATCCATACATCCATCCTTCCACAAACCTTTTTTCTCATTTTTGCACATGGGGCGTGGGAGTCAGTTCAACAGTGACAATCATTTAGAGCCAAGCTTTATGATATGAGTTGATAGATATACAACAAAAAATAGATATTGCCAAAAAAGTGGAATTAGGAGATTTTTTTTAGATATAGGAAAAAGCAAAAATGTCTAAAAAAAACATTTGTGGTCATAAAAATGAAATAAAACTGAAGAAACTTATATCTTATAATATTAATCCCAGATGATTACATAAATTGGCCAATAGGTCAAATATTAACTTAATCTAACCAGATTAGTGCCATTAAGTATTTAGAAATTAATAGAAATTAACAGGCATCAACAATATAATTGATGAGTTTAGAAAATATTATGAGAATATCAATGAAATAAATGCAATGTGGAAAAAAATTAAATACAATTCCTTTTTGGACAATGACATATACAAGTAGTTATCAAAGGATGGTAAAGACCTATTTACAAAACAGAAGGAATTATAAGAAAACAAAGTTCCAAGGATAGCAGGATTAATTTCAGAAGTCAATATGTTATGTTTAACTAAAATTGTGTAGTTACTAACTCACATATATACTAATGTTCTGGATAAAAATGATATTCTGAGATCCTGGAAATATTCTGTAATAGTACCAATACTGAAAGGTGATTATTTGCACATGTTTTCTTCAAGCAACACTTTGAAATGTGGTTTGTAAACTGTTTATTTCCATATATGATGAAAACAACCCAAACAATGTAGAACAGTCCCCAAAAACAGATGCAGCAAACTCCAAATGCTAAACAA
Source organism: Protopterus annectens (assembly GCF_019279795.1). Lineage (NCBI taxonomy): Eukaryota > Metazoa > Chordata > Ceratodontiformes > Protopteridae > Protopterus > Protopterus annectens. The sequence continues at coordinate 148,501,389 of NC_056750.1, forward strand.
ACTTGCCCTTGATGGAAGGTAACCAGATAAATCAGCAACACTGCAAACCAAATAACACAAATCTTATTTATTCTACAAGAATAAAAGTGAACGCTTTTGCAGTGACAACCACTGCTTCATCAGACACTTTCTACACACCACTTCCACACATAAATACTGTTTGAAATCAATGAAGGCCAATCATATTGGTATAACAATTAATTAAACTTAATTACATTCAGAAATAAAGTACTTTTTAAAGTAACAGTACACCAATACATTATAGCATGGTCCTATAAGTAAGTCACTAAAATACAAAATACAGAATATAAAAATACATGCCTACAGATATAAACCCTTATCATCTTTGATGTGCATGGGACTATTTTAACTTCCTAGACTTAAGGGCTGGCTTCAGGGTCACATTATCATTAAGGCCTCATCCCCTGTGTGCCCCTAGTCTTAGAATCCACTTCACTTCAAGATTCTCTGTTGAATTTATCAAATCTCCCAATCTAACACTGATGTTTTGTACTTGCAGGATTTGAAACAGGAAAGAATGTTCTTCACCATTAGCCAAAGTATGTTTGGCTAAGACACTATAGTCCTGCCCTCTTCTGGTACAATAAAGTATGGTCTCTAATTCTTTCTCTAAGGTGGAGGTTGTTTTTTCCTACATAGAATTGATAACATATTCTACAGTGAGCAACGTATACCACGTTCTTAGTGTTACAGTTGGTGGAATTTCTTAATTCCCATAGGTGACCTGTATCGGGGATTCATCTATGTATATGCAATGGGCACAGTTCCCACATTTCTGTGTGCCTTTCCAATCTGTGTTTCTAATGATTCCCTCCATGGTTGCTTTAGGGTAACATCATTTTTGTTTTAAGCTTTTTTTGTTCTTAAATACAAACTGTGGGTGATTACCCACAACATTTGTAGTTTCCTCATCAACCAAGAGCATATGCCAATTCTGGGAGATAAAATTCTGAAATTTGCTCACACCCATACTATAGGGTATAACCATGGGTGTTACTGGTAATCTCCTTTGCTTATTATTTATCACCATTTTCTTCGTTGCTCTAGCAGAGTAGTAGGGTCTTGCTCTACCACCCCTCTCCTGCATTACTTGTATATAGGCTCTATTAATTTCACCTTCAGTGTAACCTCTGTTCAAGAATCCTGCTCTCAATTTGTTAAGTTAACTTTCAAACACATGTTCCTGGCAAAAAAGGCGGGAAACTCTCATTGCCTGTCCTTTTATGATATTACAAAAAAATACTAGGGTTATGCATACTATCCCTGTCTATTAAGGCAGGGTGGTAGCATTGTTTTCTATGTAATTTAGTTACCCAATTTGAATTTTCCTTATATACAGTAACATCTTGAAAATCTATATTATCATGAGAGCAATTTAAAGTGAATTTCAAAAATGCACTAGTTGTATTAATATGTGAATGAAACAGCTTCAGTTCTTCTTCAGTGCCTCTCCATAAAATAAAAAGATCATCCACAAACCATCTGAAGAAGGCTATCTGTGGATTCATTACAATATGCTCAAGTTCCCATGCTGCCATTATCAAGTTTGCATAAATATTGGCACAACTAGTGCCCATTGCAACTGCCAAACATTGTCTATAACATTTCTCTTTAAACATGAATATATTATTTTCGCGTACCAATTCTAGAAGCATACAAATGAAGTCTATCTTATCCAAATATAGTTGACCCTATGAGAATATCAATGAAAAAAATGCAATGTGGATAAAAAACTAAATACAATCCTTTTTGGACAATGACATATACAAGTAGTTGTCAAAGGATGGTAAAGACCTATTAACAAAACAGAAGGAATTAAAAGAAAACAAAGTTCCAAGGATAGCGGGATTAATTCCAGAAGTCAATGTGTTATTTCCAACTAAAGTTGTGTAATTACTAACTCACATATATACTAATGTTCTGGATAAAAAAGATATTCTGAGATCCTGGAGGTATTCTGTAATAGTACCAATACTGAAAGGCGATTATTTGCACATGTTTTCTTCAAGCAACACTTTGAAATGTGGTTTGTAATCTGTTTATTTCCATATATGTTGATAGAATAAAAACAATTCACACTTGATAAATAGAGATCAAGTAGTATTCATTGTCAATTGGCAAACCTAGGAAAATATAAAAACAATAACAATCCCAGGAGAATATGTTTAAAGGAAGAATGAAAGATGGCATTTTAGTTTGACATAGAAAATCCTTTGATTGTATTAAACTGGAATTATGTGTTTATAATATTTAAAAAATAACTTTCCCCTTACATTTATAAAGCTATTGTAAGCTCTTTATAATGACAATAAAACCTAACTTAAATTAGGCCCTTATCTCTTAGAAGTAGTAAACATTAAAAGGGTCACTAGACAATGGTACTCAATGTCACCTATAATTTTTGATCCAGCTATGGAACCATTCACTAATATTATTTGAAGTAATACAGGCAGAGAGGGTTTTAAGATAAATAATTAATACGCGATAAAATACTACTCTTCATAGATGACATTTTATTAACAGTTACTAATGCAGAATTTTCCTTTAAAGAAGCACAAAATTATATTAAAAAACTTTAATGATGTTTCTGGTGTGAATTTTAATAGTAATAAAACAAAAGGATGGAGTCTGTAAAGCTCATGGAATCCAGCACATTACGCCGATATGAACACAAAACTTGTGGATAACATTGTAATATGCTAATGTACAACAAGACACTCAGAGCAGCTCAGCGCAAAATGGAATATCAGAGTTCCAATGGTGCATTATAGAAATACACAAGTAATCCTTAATTATAAGAAATGGTTTCCAATAACTTTGTACAGTACCAAACAAATGGAAAGATGATCACAATTCAAGAATTCTGATAGTTGTTTAGAAATATAATCTGTACAGTAAGGTTACAGTGAACTATGGAATGTAACTGACTCCATTGTGATAACCAAAGGGAAAAAACACATTAAAAATGCCAGCTATCCCAATGTAAGCCACATGACATTCATAACATAAATTTGCAGGAGTACAGACAAAAACATCTCAGACAACCACAAATATTTCTGTATTTCATCCACTAGCTTATAATATGTGCTTCCAAGCTGCAAGGCTATTGTATTCACATAACTCATTACACCAAACTCAGAGACAACTACAAATATCTACATAATACATATACCATTAAAGGATATCTGCTTGGACTTATGGATTCCAATGGAATCTGTACATTTTCTAATAAAATTTAAAGGCAAATTGTAATCATGGCCACATTGCCATAGCTAACATTTACTAACAATGGGTTCAGGATTTTTGTGAGGAACAAAGGTAATGCACAGACCCAAGAAAAGTGAGGCACAGAAAAGAGCATGTGGAATATGGGTGAAGAAGAAGGACACGCAAGAGGGATGCTGGAATAGGAAAATCTGAGGGAAAGTCAGAGGGGTATGGGCAATTTTTTTTTTTTTTTGGTAGGGACAGGCCCCTTTTTTATGTTTAAATAAAACAGAAGGAAAAGTAAAGCTCGGGATAAAGGAGGTGAAGGTAATCACAGGACACAGGTATACCCATAAAACAAATAGCACAACAGAACACAGACAAAGGTTGGGAAAAAGCAGTAAGGACAGGTAAGTAACACACTGCACAACACGGGCAATGGAAAGTTGACAGAGTGGGGATGCATAACACTCATGGTGAAATGCAGAAAAACAGATGCAATATCACATTACAACATGTTGCGGACTGTGTGGTAGTCATACCTTCATATGTTTAACCAATGATAAATGTGTGTTGAAGGGGAATAAATAAGGATCGGGATACATGTAGTCTGTCAGCAGTGCAGATATAAGCCAAGCAGCATCACAGATGAGCAAATGCAGGTTTAGCAATGGTAGATAACTCCAGAGGACAGAGCTAAATCTAAGACCATGCATGTAAAAGGCAAATAACCAAGCAAAGTGCCAAACGGAAGTACTGCAGGAGAGCAACAAACGTTGCTGCATACACAGGTAGGTGTACACAACCAAAACAAACATGTAATGGTATGTATGTATGTATGTTGCACGTATGCCATGTCAAAGGCAACATACAGGTGTAGATGAGTACGTATATCTGTCAGTGGCATAAATAGAATGTAAGTGAAATCAAGGTCAATGCACATGGGTCTATATTAGGAAATCAAAAACCCGCTTGAGTGAATTGGAATTGAGCGACACATATAGCGTGAACTACGGTAATGGTGAACGTTCAAAACCGCGAAACACGAAATGTCGAATTGTCATGGTTAGCCCATCTGCAGTATAGCTCCATAAGGTAAGTGTGCGATAGTTACGAACCTTACGGTTTGGGTGCGGGTTAAGGTAAGTGCATAGATAGTAACATATGTAAGGTTTATTGTAGGGTTAGAAGTAGGGTTTTGTTAAGTGTATGTGTGTGGATTATTTGTTTTGTTTGGGTATATATCTGTAGGGTAAGTGTGCAATAGTTCCGGGTGTGGGTAAAGGTAAGTGCATAGATAGTAACATATGTGAGGATTAGTGTGGGGTTAGAAGTAGGGTTTGTTTAGTGTATATATGTTGTTTTATTTATTATGTTTGGGTATATAGTATGTAGTGCGCAGTGGTGTTGGCCGACTATGAAGATTCGAGATTTGAAATTTCACAGTTTAGGGGGTTCGGCGTATTTACGGTTCGGGCTATGTGTGTTGGTGTTGTGGTGTTCGCTCAAATGGGTTTTCGGTTTCGTAATATAGACCCAATGCACATACATGCAGACACCAATGACATGTAATAATATGTTAAAAATTGTAGCAGTAAAGCATAATGAATATAGCAGGTTGTGCACATGGATGTGAAAAAACAACTACACCGGGTAACACACAAGCATAATGAAAACAAGGATGTACTGCAAGCATTAGCCAGCAACATTATATATATGTTATACATTGAGCAATGGGCATACATGTGGCACATGTTCAATATGTCAAAATAAGAAATGGCAATGGACAGTAGTTTTAACAAAGGCAAATATACCTGCAAAAAATACTAAGGAAATATGAACGTGGGAGGGAGGTGGACAACCTGGGTCCATATCAGGGTAAAGCAGGACATGGTAAGTTACACAATGCAATTGCATGTGTAAAGTACACAGGGTGCTGTAGAAACCACACAGACATACATCTAAACAAATGGAAAATGTATGTCAAATGGCCAGATGGATTGCTGATGTCATGAGAACTGGACATGTATAAAACACACATACACAATAATGTGCAATCATGTCACATCAACATGCATAGGTAAACAATCTAAAAATTAAAAGCACATATGCATAGATTGTCATGCAAATGTCAAATAAAGAAGTGCAGGTGTATGTCAACCACGCTGCTTATTATGGAGCAGAGAACACTCCTGTGGGCATCATTACAGCACATCAGCAGTCAATCACTGAATGCTCAATTGTCAGAGGTACATTTATCTGTCAGTATGTGTCCGACTATGTGCACACACACACGTGTAGTCATTTAATGTGTACAAGTATTTATGGAAGGTGTACACTGATTTCAGAACGTTATGGTTGTGGAAATGCTACATACAGCATAGTATAATGTGCTGTGAAAAAAATGTGTCATCTGTAACATTCTGTACAAATTAACATTACCTTGCTGTTTGATGCAGTCAGAAAAAGAGGACCGCACATAGACATGATGCACCTATATATGAGCCCACATGGCATCAGTATTGCCAATCCATGACAAAATACCACATCATGACAATGGAACATCATGACAACTGTCATCCAAAAACATGCAGAATGACATGTCTTTATGTTACACATACCTGATATGGCAAAACAGAAATCTAAGTCATATGACACTGTTTGTTATGGGGTATGGACAACATATGCTGTCTGTCAGTTACTCCAGTAATGCATACGTTTACTGGCTACCTCTTGCAGCACTATCTGTAGGTTAACTACCACAATGCATGGACAGTTGAATGTGTGGAGAAACTGTAATGTGCTAATGTCTGCCATGCACACATTGAAACCAAAGTAAATGTCATGTGATAATAACCCATAAGAATGACAGGCACATGGTATGCATGCCCAGGAGTGAATATACAGTTCTCTCAATGAAATGGCAGTCACCATATTGGCAGCATAACAGAAGTGGAGCACATAGACAATACTTACCGACCAGATGTACCACGCTGATGAGGGTCAGACTCCTGAATGATCTTACTAGCTATCACCCTGAATGAATCCTACATAGCCTGTGCCATCACCTTAAAGAAGGTCTCCATCATGTCCTTCATCTGTATTCAGAGCACAGTGGTGATGACCATGGCCATGGTGTCTGAAGCAAATGCAATACCAATGTTGAATTGAAAACCATGCCACACAATATGCAAACAGCAGTGTTAACACTTACACAGCAGACACCCATTCACTCTGTGAACAGAGAGATGATGCCCAATAGATCAATCATCAGAAAACATAGACATAATAGTGTACCAAATTATACATCCTAAGAATTAGTCACAGAAGTTATACTTGTTTGTAAAACATTCACCTTAAAACCTGTGTGACAGATACACCTAAACAACTGTCATTTAGGCTGTGTATTAATTAAAAAAATGTGTGCTGAAAAAATGGTTCAAAGATACATGATATATCAACACTGTAATATTTTATATGCAGTTGTAAGGACAGCTACTGTTTGATGATTTCACTTACCTTACAGATGCATGATGGGTATTTCTGCATTCTAATCAATAAACATGCAATATTGAAAATTATAGGTCTGAAAACAGGGGAAGATGCATTTCACTTCATAACATATGTAAAGTAATCAACATACCTCTCTCCCACCACTACTTATCAAGCTTGTGCATCTACACAATGCACATGGCTCTATTACAACTGTGATCCTCAGCATTGGTTACACATGGCTTTATTTTGACTGTGATCCTCATCACCTGTAATAAAAAATATGAAAAATGTATTCCTCAAATAACACTGACATACATTTCTCAATACAGTTTGTAGACATTTCTTTCTGAACAACATTACATAAGCACAATACATAGTTAAAATTTTTATTCAAGTGTTATGTTTAAACACAGATTGGAAAACATGCGATTAAACCCTACAGCTGACCTCTAACCTTGCAATCTACTTGCCTACTTACCACTTCTTAACTGTAAAAGCATGTTTTGCAGGCAGTGAAAAAAGTTTATGCTATGACATCATCTTGAGGGGATGGTCTACTAATAATGACCAGGCTTAGGGTTGCAAAATATGAACATGTGCTGCTCATGTAGCTGGAAAAACACATTCATGTTATCATTGTGTTCAGATACATTAACGGTAATGCAAAGCATACAATCCTCAGGCAGTGTGACAGTGTCATGTGGCATACAGCTTCTGTGAACAGAAACATATATGTTGCTGTACATTATAGACACAGAAAGATATGTGTGAGAACCATTATTCCTTATCAAATTGCGCATCACTAGTTAATACATATATCTTCCCTTTTCTTCACTTCACTTGTTAGTCTTCCCATTTCAGTCCCTCAAGATTTGAGGTTGATATTGTTCTGCTATTGCCTGCAGTATTTCATGACAAAACAGACTTTTATAGCATTTTTAAAAAGTATACAATATTTACCTAAACTTGCTCAGACATATAAAAAAGACTTATCAAGATGTTCTACAAGATGCTACCACAGTTACATAGCTAATGTTAATGGAATATTACGAATTATGGATGTATCAGTAGGAATTTGATGAGTAACCAAGTTATTCACAACTACACTAAAAATATACATTAATATCAATAAGTGTAATATGCTGTAAATGAATGATATGGGTATATTAAATCAATATAATTCAAGGTATATGTGTCCCCTTCAAGATTTGAACACACTGTGCACAAAAATCAAGACATGGTGGGTTGTTTCCTTGCAAGCTGAGCTAACAGTAATCAATACAAGTGAATCTTCAACAAATAGGTCGTTCTCTCCAAACAATTTTGTTCAACAATTGATGTTATCAGACCGTTATGGATTAAAGTATTATTCATAAAGACCATAACAGTGAATCATTACCATGAACAACATAAACCTTAATATAAAGCATTGCAATATGTTTTTTTTCCAAAAAATGTTATGGGTGAAGTTAACCGAGGTTTCCCCTATGTGGTTTGAAACTCACAGGATGCCACAATTTAAACATGTTGACCAGCTGTTTTACAGGCTATGCTAATATCCAACAAGGTTTTCATTGTTGAAAACAGTTACTGCAGGTCTGTATTCAAAATGCTGTGGTTAATGGAAGACTACAGAAAATGCATATGATTTTTACACCCTTCATAGTGAAGACATAACAGCTATCAACACATAACTAAAAATATATGCGTAAGCAATGGAACAGGCATTAATATTTAAATTAAATAAATGTTTCTGTGTAATTGTTTAGGAAGAAAGATGTGAGTAAGTTATATACATGTTTATCTTACAACTTGTAATGGTCATATAGGTGATACAGTGAGACTATAATGGAAAACGATGAAATACACAGTCAACCGAAACCTAGGTGATATAGATGTCTCTGATACATGAGAACAGAGGCTATATGAGATTAAGTAGTTAGGGATAACAGGGCATATCTATGATTTAGTATATATTAACTATTTTTTTTTAAATATTTGTAACTTCTGATTGTTTCAAAATATATATATATATTGATACCTGTGTGAACAAAAAGCTGTTTATCGGCTTTTGACATAAATTGGGTCTCTGACAGTTATATCCTTGTATGTTTTATGGAACAAGGTTTTTAAATGGTTACAAGTTATGTTTCCTGTAGAGTTTAATGTTAAAGTACTGTTTTATCTCTCATTGGCATTGAATGTGATTTTACTGTTTGGAAGTATCTGACAGTTAAACTTTGCATTTGTTACTGTAAATAAGCAGACTTTGTGACACAGTTAAAGTGAAGTTGGGAAACTGTACTGCATAGTGTGCTGGGGAGGAAAATGTCAGTTTGAAATCTAAGAAGTGAAGCTTTCTTACTTAGCTCATGACATCATGCATTCTATGCATGCATATCAGATTACATTACATCTAATGTGTATATGCAAGCCTAATTGTGAATGTTAAGACTCTGATTGGTTAATATAGCATAGTAGGTTTCTTTTACAAGAATTATGAGCTACACTGTCTGCAAACATATTCATGGTTCCCTTTTATAATCGTGACTATATGTTGTGATCAAATATATACAGAAATGTTATTTTTTCTTGTAAGGAGTTAATTATAGCCACTATTTCTAGTGAATATACTGTAGTTTTTTATAAATAGATCTTTATAAATAACTTTCCTATGCAGTTAGCAAGTGTTTAGTATAGGCTTATACTTTTACAGGAAATGCTTATGACTAATGGTAAGAACTTTAAAGATACTCAAACACCGTTCTAAATCCTAGCAAATATAGGTATGAATAATTTTGATTGAACTATAATTACTTTGCATTTAATATGTGGATTTCTTTATTCTATCCTAGATATTATTTATATTCCAGATGTCATGTTTTCAGTTATTATAAAGTCATATATTTTAGTATATTAGCACTTTATGACAGGGAAAGAGCTCAGTAATACCTATGACTTGTGATAACACAACAAACAAGTTATGAGTTTCAGTATTACCCTATTACTATGGTAGATATTTACAGCTATCTCTATCTTAATTTGTCTTTGAGTCATTCACTTTTACAACCTGTTATCCATAGTAAGTTTTGTATAAATAATGTTTTTGTACTAATTTTTGTCATTCTAACTGATGCCAGTTAATTATTATTGATTTAGTCAGTTATTTAAACATCTGCTTTTCCACAAGTTTAGGAGTTAATTAAGGACAAATATGTCTTATGGAATATTTCTAAAAATCTATGCTGACATCTTTTGGGAATGACACACACTCACTATGTGCTAACGCCCAATTCTCATGAATTTTTTATTTAGTGGGAGTTTGTCATAATAAGATTTATTCAGAGGGCAAGTAAATACACATGCTAAATGATTCTTTGATTTGTTCGGCCATTTTGAAGCTTTTATTAGCACTAATATAGATGACATGCTTAGGTATTTTGGGCAATCATTTAGATTGTTAATAAAGCTAATGTTTCCATAGTCTATTAAGCATTAAATTCAGATTATATATATCAAAATATGTCTCTTGCTTCCTTAGTGAATAATTACTGTTTAAATGTTTAATGTTTATAATAATAGTGTATGCAGCTCATCTCTAAAACCTAACTGGAATTAATATCTGATTAGTTGTTTATCACTACTATTTTTCTCTTAATTTATAATATATTCTCCATATTTTACTTTGTTTTCATGGGCTTGAACCAACAAACATTGATGGTTGGGATGGGTAGTCTAGTAGATTTAGTTTTATTTGCTAGACTAGGAATGTATCTCATTCCATGTATAGGGTGTATTAAAGTTTATATCAGAGTGAAATATACTAATTTTTTTGTTATTTAACTGTTTTCTAGTTTTTAAATGCCTGACACAATTGTTTTACTTTTATCCTTCATGGGGAAAGTTATTTGGATTGAGATAAATAGAAATACAAAAATTGATATTCTATTATGTATTCAGGAAGAGTATTATGTATACAGGATTCTATTAATACAAGTTCCTTTATTATTTGTTATCTTTAAAGAATTCTGATATGGATTTAACTTTGATATCCTTAAATACTAATGGCTTAAACAACCCATATAAGAGAGCCAACCTACCAAGGTATCTTAAACTAAACAAGGCTCAAGTAGTTTTTCTTCAAGAGACACACTTTAAAATAAATGACACATTTATGTGGGACCCTAAAGAATACACAATACTTGCTCAATCTTCTTATAAAAATAAGACCAGTAACAGTTCTATGGAAAAATACTATCTTAAATCCCCAAATCATTTACAGACATGTAGATAATGATGGATTCATGGCCTTAGTTATACTTAAGTTTAATAATAGAATTTGGACCCTGGTTAATTTATACTGGTTCCTGGGTTTGGAGGCTGGACTAGCTAAGGAACACTTAGACTTTATTACAACTGCTTCTAAAGATAATACTATTATTTCAGTTGTATCACATATGTTACAGAAACTACGAATAGGAAATCTAGACTATTGTCCTCAGCCAAACAGTTAAAAAAATGGACAGAAATGTTTAAATTAAAAGATACCATTAATGCTTTGGGACCAAATTCTTTACTATTCTCACACCAGGACTATAGACATGGTACCCAAACTAGAATAGATAAAATGTATATCTCACAAGATCTTTATTCTAAAATCTTGAATTTTTCAATACAACCTTGTCCCTTTTCAGATCAAAATTCCCTCTTGGTAGCAATACACTTGGAATTCAATCAATTAGTTACTACTTCAAGGATTCTTTCATATATCACAAAAATTAAAGACTTTAAATCTTGGATAACTTCTGCACTTCAGCTTTTCTCAGAGATTAATTATAAACCTGAAGCAAACACAATTATAGTTTGGCATTCTCTTAAGATCTACCTATATGGTAAAACCATTAACTGGTACAAAAATAAAATTGAAGATTGGGACTCAGAGTTACAGCAACTACAAAATCAAATATTATCTCTTAAATCTAATAAAAACTTAATTGCTACAGATAATAAGAGGAAAATAGAAGAAGCAAATAAGAAATACAATGAACTATTATCCCATAAAACTAATTTAGCTATGGAAAATCTGAAATTAAATTCTTATGCTACCTCTCCTAAGCATCTTCATAACCTATCTATGAAAGTTAAGATACAATCAAAAATTAATAACATTGATAGTATCTTTAATGAAGGGAAAAGGAAAAAGGTCTCAGACATAGGGGACATTCTGGAAGCTTGCAATTATCATTATGCAGAGCATCATAAAGATAAAATAAGTACAAATGAATGTGAGAAGTTAGAGAATATAGTTCCCAAAATAACAAAATTTCCTGAGGAACTTAAGTTAGATCTACAAAAACCTATTTCTCAAAAGGAAATTATATATGGGATTAAAGGAAGTAAGTCTAATAAAGCACCTGGAATATATAGCTTAATTATCAAAATTTATAGATTGTTCCCTTCTTCTATAATCTCTCTCCTACATAAAACCTTTCTTGAAGTTCGAACATTAGCAAATATTCCTCCTTCTTGGACATATTCTCTAATTTCCCTATATTAAAAGAGAATAAGGACCCTAATCATTGCAACTCATAAAGACCAATTTCTTTGTTGAATAATGATTATAAACCATTTATGTCAATTATAGTCAATAGATTGAAAATACCCATATCTAAAATAATTAATGAAGACCAAACTGGTTTCATTCATAACAGGCATACACAGGATAATATTAAAAGAGTATTAACTCTGGTAGATTACCTCAATAGAGGAAACCATGAAAGACTGATAATAGGTCTAGATATTCAAAAGGCATTTGACTCCTTAAATTTGAGTTATTTATTTAAAGTCTTACAGTTATTTGATTTTCCCCCTTTTTATAACAATGATAACAAAAATCTATGAAAACAATCTAGCATATGTCAAATTAGGTCCCTTTACTTCCAAAGCAATCCAAATCACAAAAGGTACTAGACAATGATGTCCCATGTCCCCTACCCTATTTGTTCTGGCCATAGAAATACTTGCCATTTTAATACGTAATAACCCAAAGATAAGAGTTATAAATATATATGACCAATATATTTATAAAATAATGATGTTTGCTGATGGTGTCTTACTTACCTTACCCAACTCTAAGGAAGTGATAGGTGAAATGGATATAGTAACAACAAATTTCCAAAAAATATCAAGCCTCTCCTTCAACAAATCTAAATCAAAATATTTATTATTAAATAAAAAAGGAAATACAAGTTCCAGTTAATCATATTATTGGAAATCAAGTTTTAACTCTAGACTATTTAGGAATAGTCCTAGGCAAGAATATAGAGGAAATCTTACAGCTTAACTATGCTAAAGCCATAAGCTTAATCAAGACATTAATAAGCAAATTGAATAATTTGTTTATAACTTTTGATGATAGGTTACAACTGATAAAAATGTTTTTGTTACCTAACATATTATATATAGCACAAGAGGATTCCGGCGTGTAGCTTGCAAGACATTACCCTGCGAGCTACATCGCCGAAACCAAATGGCTGCATCAGCACTTTGCCATAGTGCAAAGTGGCTGAAAAGCATAGCTGCTGCAATTATAATCTATGGACAGGCAGCTACAGCAGTACGGGATGTGTAACGCATTTCTTCTTCTCATGCAAGGAATGCATTTATGTAATTATTTATTTATTTTGTTGTCAGACACTAATGCTGACTGGTCTCATACTTTTTATGACTGTACTAATATTAAACCATATTGAAATGAGATTAACAAATTTCTTCATGCTATCTATACTGATATATTTGTTTTGGCAGAATCCTTAATTTTAATGAATGTTGTTAATAGTAATAATATGAAGAAAGATGACCTGTATTTGTTGTGGACAATGTTAGCAACAGCCAGAAAATGTATAACTAGAAGATAGAACTCTAATGTAGCACCCACAATGGAAGAATTCCTATCATCACTGAAGAAATTCATACTAATGGAGAAAAGAACTAAAGAGTTAAGAACTTTTCCTAAAACATTGGTTAATAGTCCGTGGAGGAAAGTTTTGAATTTGATTGATACCCTACAGATGGAACCAAACTCTTCCTAACTATCATAGTTTATATAATAACTTATTATTTAACTATAAATGTTTTATCTGAATCCTTTTTGCCAGGCTGAATGTAAATACTGTAAGTAGTTATTGAATGTTATGAATGTATTAAATTATTGTGTTATTTCATCACAATAAAAATCATTTGAGTGAAATCAAGTAGTTAGATGGTTTAAAACATATCTACATCTACAAAGAACATACTTATGGATAGTATACTCATTTTAAATAAAATTCTCATAGTAAAGATGGCAGTATTTATAAATTCTACTTAATTATCCCCGCAAGCTAATTCTCACAGCAGGTAATATATGGGTATAAAGATATCTATCTGATATATAAATGGTTGCTTGAAATATTTGTAAAATCTGTAGGAATGCTCAGGTATAAGTAAAATATTGGTACCTACTATAGGGATATGTGGGCTGCCTCTGCACCTCCTTTGAAAATCTGCTGTGTTCCTCCAATGTAGGTCATCACAGTGGTGAGGAACCTGCACTCCAGTGCAGTAGATCCCCATTTTTCTTTGATGCTCCCTTGTGATCTTGGTTCACATGTCGATCACAACAAAGTTCCTGGGTCTGGCTCTCATCTTCTGCTCCAATCTGGCATACATGGTCAACAGCTGAGTTGTCTCCTTGTCAGTCCAGATGGGTGCATAGACATGTCTCAGCCTCCTCAAAGTAGCCGCCATAATCCTGAAGTAGAAAAAATCTGAAAAATACAAAAACACAGAGATGCTCACGGAGGTACCACTCAGTTTGCGTTAGCAATTGTCTGATCAGTAAATGTATCAAAATCAATATTTGAAAGTGGCACTGATGTCATGTTCTAAGATCATTGGAAGGCAACGGGCACATGCCATACATGGTATAATTTATCGATACCTATTGAGTGTTTACACAGTACACCTGGGTGTTTTGGTGCATCGCAGCAGTTTACAAGGATGCGCACGAATATTTCAAAAATTTGAATTTTAATGATCCTCATTAATTATGTATGGCACAAATGGTACTTAATGTTGGGTGCAGACAAGATGCCCTTTGATTATGTGATTCTGAACAAAAGGTACATTGGCAATAGGTAGAATTTCTGTTGTGGTGATTAGTAAATCCGTTAAAGATACCCATTTCAAAAGGCACATGTTTAAATTCATACTTAGTCAAAATGTTAATTTTAACAGAAGTTGTCATAAGTTACTGGAGCAATGCTGTCTTGAAATGTATGCATATAGGTGTTATTCTCACATGGGGTAGTTGGCTAGGCTTAAAATGGCCTACAAGAGCAGTTAGCCTAGTACTAATCAATGAATCTATGAACTTACTCTTCTAAATAGTTTATTTCAGTTCCATATATAGTTGTTTAGCCAGACTTCCACTGCAAATGATAACAGTATATTAAGGAGGATTTATGGATCATCCAAAATTCTTACTGGCAATTTCTTGCACTTATGGATTCTGACACTATCTGTATCTAGCATGTGATATTACAGATATTTCTTAAGTCATGTTTTCTAAAAAAAAACTGTTAAAAATGTGCTGTGTGCTGTTATGAATATTTCTTTGATGGTGCCTCTTAACAAAGATGTTATCACTACTGGCTCAATATACTATGGAGCTATAGTGTCTGTGGCCTGACTGCAGATCCAGAAGTATTCCAACACTTTCTGTAAGTTGTTCTAGTGGTACTCTTTATAGTATTTTAATGTGAGATACAAGCCATCTCTGGTGGCATGATGCTGTTGGATTTGGACATTCCTTCCACATATATGTAGTGTCAGGGGTTCTAATACCACTCACTGTCCAGATATTACAAGTTATGTTGATTTTACAAATGTTACACATGAAGGCATTTTTATTACTTTTTACATGTCATGTTAGTATTTATCACAAACAGTGTTATACAGATCTTTGCACTGCACAAGAATGCACACTGTTTATATTGAAATATGCTGTTCACAGACTCAAATGCATGCTTGTCCTCAAACATGAATATTGTCATGTGTGTATCAATGTCTTTCAGATGGCCAACTGTGTTAGGCGTGACAACTTCTTCTCACAGGAAAATGAAATCATAACTGATGCTCTTGGCCAACGTGGAAGGAGACTACAAGGGCGTTCAGGTGATATTGTTTGGAAAAATGAAATCTGGATGGACCTCACAAACAGGATAAATGCAATTAGAAGACACAATTTATCTTGTGAGGCCTTGTAGATGATGCTGCCTGGACATGATTCTTTGGTCAGCCAGCAGAGTGACATATTATGAGAGATTGAGAGATGCCACTGGTAGTGGACCCCCATTGACCCTAGTTGACATCACAATATCTTTGGCCTCACTTCATACAGCAAGAGGGTGATGCATCTCTGGTGGTGGGATTGAAGCTGGAGTTCTAGGACAGACATGTATGTATTTATTTCCATTACAGAAATGAGTATTGTGACAATCACTGTATATTGCTGTAGTATGCATATTCATGTATGGCTGTTTTTGATTTACAGTAGCAGAGCTGAGTCATGAGTACACTTCTACACAGGGTGAGGATGATAAACGTATAAGTATAATTACATGCGTTGGTACATCTGAGTTATAGAAAGAGAAGTCCAAATGACATTTGTAATGTTGTTTGTATTTATATTCACAGGTCCATCCACTTAGGGAGTACACCAGGGATCAGTAGGTGAGTGTCTCTGTACTGTTAGTGTGACCACTACCTTGTTAGTGCCTCCACCTCATTTGATGGCACTGCTGTTTACTGTTATATTGTTGTTTCCCTACCATTGAACACTACAGGTACATCCAGTGGTGGGGCAAGCCAATCATTATGAAGTGCAGAAAAAACAGGTATGTTACAGCAATATCATCAGAGCTTTCAGTAATGTTTAGCACACATGATACCTGATATTTTTGTCAATATTTGTCAATAAAGACACTTCTGGTGTACAGTTGCAATGTCCATTATGTGAGTATTTGCAGTCAATACTATGTTTTTTATGTGATGTTGTCAGTATTCCTTTTGCTAAATACATGACTGTGTTATCTTTCTCTTTACTTTTCAACTGTAGGATTCAAAGTCAGCTCATGACCTCTATACAGCAAGTGTCAAGTGCACATATGAGTGGTATGTGTATATCACACATTCTGTATGTTTTAACTGTGTTCATGTGGTTAAAGGTGCAAATGATGTGATCTGTAATGTTTTTTTCCCTCCACTAGATGAAGTTCACCTCAGTGGAACACTGCAATCATCCCATGGGTGTTTGCCAGCTGTGTTTTTTTATGCATCATATATATGCCATGTATGTTGGACATGTCAAAAGATTTTATGCTTATGTTATGTACATTCCATGAAACATGCATACAGTAGACTGCAAGTGAAGTCATTAGTATTTCTAACACAGCAGTGAAAGATATATAAGCCAAATGCATTTGGTATCCATCATGTGATGTAAGCACATTGTCCTGATCTGTGTCTTTGTATCTTGGTAGCACATCAACTTTCTTTAATATCCTGTAGTCCATCCAATGATCATGATGTCATTCATGATGTGTCTCAACATGGTAGTATAGTCCTTGGCACAGAGAACCTTGAGTTGCTTGGAGAGTCCATCTATGAAGTTGCCAGTGATGTTGCACTGGATGTAGTCTCATATATGGACGTTCACTTGTTGACACACTTAGAAGAGATGTTGAACAGGGTGATGCCATTGACCAACACACCACAGTTTGGAGCACTTCTGTTAGCAGTTCCACACAACAACGAAGAAAGGGCATTGCAGTAGATGTAGGTGAGCAGATGGTGTACATGGCCAGGTGTCAAAAGGTGTCCACCTACTGCTGCAGGCAAATGAATGGTCACAGCAATTACATCATTCTGATGTATGTGCACTTGACTATGCCAAAGATCATGGGGCACACCAGCTACATGTCATGAATGAAGGACATGACAGCTGACATAGTGAGATTATGGCTGCACTGGTCACTTATAATGACAATCTGCTAAATGTGTCATGGCTAGTGGAAACCCTGATCTCTTCAGCCCTGCAGCAGTGTCATACTACAAACAGGATTCTGTGTTCCATGACTATGTACATCAGATTGCAGCCTGTGAGAGGCAAGCTACCTGTCCACAGAATCATCAGCCATTGATAATTACTGTCTGTGGTCCAACCTGCACAGATTTCAACTGCTGGCCCATCTGCTGAGGTCTTGTTAGTCACAAGACCTACAACTTGCAGTCATACCCCTTCATGTCAACATGGTGTTGTACACACAACTATCTCAGTTGTGGAGGAACCAGGGCATGATGTGTCTGTATGTGGTCAAGACAGTGTGGACCATACATAGTATGAGACATCAGCAAGGTCAGCCAAGACTGCATTAGAGTGTGTTTAACAGTGTAGTAAACATAGCTGGCTCATATTACTGCAATACCACTCTACTTTGATAATGTGGTTTCTGAAATTAAAATTTCTACATTATGTCATGCATGATTTCTCTTTTTTCATGTTATCATATTGTGCAGATATGTATGTGTAGCAATGTTATGTGTCTCTTATTATTTATCATACAGTGATACCACAATCTGAGTGTGTCTGCATACTTGTGGCAGTTGTGCCCTGAGTTGATGATTTTTGTTTTGACACATTTGTATACATTCATGTTGGAATATGTTCTGCTTATGTTGTGTGATGCTCAGTGTGTATGTCTAGTGGGTAATTGTCATTAGATACAACCTGTGTTGCTGTGGTGGGGAAACACTTGAACACCAATGGTCAGTCTGTGTACTCAAGTACATGTGGCTTGTCATTGTTTGGGTCAGATGCTGCCATGTTGCCTGGGCCTGCACTTATGGTCAAACCTTTTGTCACCTACGCCTGTGACTTCTGTCCTCTATTTCCTCCTGCTCCTCCTCTGATACCCATAGGATGTCTTCTTCAGAGAATTGTGGCTCTTGGGGTAGTTCACCCACACCTGTAGCTGGAAGATCACCATGTGCTCTGGTTAGCATGTTGCACAGCATGGAAAACACCATTATCATATGTGCTGCCATCTCATGTTTGTATTGCAGTGCACCCAGGGATGTGTCCAGATGTCTGCACCTAGCTTTCAATATACCAGGCATGCATTCTATGTTTTTTCTGGTTGTTGCATGTGCTCTATTGTAGGTCTCCTGTGAGCAGTTTGATGTTTCATGGTACAGGGTCATAAGCCAGGTGTCAAGTATATAACCACAATCACCTGCTGTGGAGAATAAAAGCATTTTTTGTCAGAATGGATATTGTTGAGAAAGAGATCCTTAGTTTGCATCCCAGCTGTGTTCTTGTACTTACCCAGTAGTGGTCCCTCATGTATTTTACCTTGCTGGAATGTAGCCCTAAGTCCACTTTTCCTCCAAATGGCAGCATCATGGAAACTTCCAATGTGTGTTCCCATGATGTTTGTTATACTGCCATCTGCTGCACATACAACTTGGCAATTGATGGATGGCCATTCCTTTCTGTTTATGTATTGGTCTGCTTCTGGATGTACTGGGGTCTTGATAGGTATGTATGTGCAATCTATTGCACAGAGTACATGGGGAAGTTTGCTACATTATAGAACTGGTGCATTACATTTCTCCACTCCATGGGAGTGGATGGAAAGTGTATGCAGTCATCCACCTTGCTACACATTGCTTCCACGAATTTTGCCAGCATACAACTGACAGCTCTCTGTGATAATCCCACAGCATCCCTCATGCATTTCTGGAATGTTTCCGATGAAGCTGCACCCTGGCTGACACACACCTTGGTTTTCACAGTGTCTGCACAGATGCATTGCAGAAGGCCTGTACCAGTTAGTTGCCTGACTAGTTGGCATTTGTTGAGTTTTTGCTGGTCTGACAACTGGTTTAGGTGCAACCTGGCTATGACTCTAGCTTCCTGCCTTCAAGGATGCACAGCCACATCCTCATTTTAATATATATTTTTTTCAGTTTTGCTATGGATTTCACAGTATTCCATAGTATTCACTGGAATTCCTTAGCATCTGGAGAGTATTCAAAGAAGATTTTAGAAATGGAGTTAGTATGGCTGTTTGTCACATTTGAATTGCATTGTGTGCACATGATACATTTTGGAATTAGGCTGGCATGTGCAGAATCCCTAATTATCCTATGTAGAATACTTAAGTACTCGGTCTATGTTCAGAATAGCTTTTGGAATCGCATCTGCACCAGGTGGGATGAAGTCTTCCTTCAGGGTCCGCAAATACATTTTGTGAGTTTTACAGAAATTTAGGGGAGCTCAAAACTTTTCAGAATCCACCTTAAAAGAATAGTTAAAATCATTAGAGTATATAAATGAGATAACTTTTACATGCTGTAATAATATTAACTTATACAGTCAGTAATAAAAATCTACATTATCCAAGTTATTTAAAATGATAAGGGAATGAGATTCAGTAGTTGACTTTTGGGCACAAATATTGGTGACCTTCTTGAAGAAGTCAAACAGATTTAACAGACATAATGTAAGTTAAGTAATCAAAAATGGGTTGGGTACACAGTCAGGAGATTATCTGTGACCATTTTGATAAGATCCATGATGATTCATTTGATCGCCTTACAGATAAGGCAAGGCAGGCTTATGTGTCTATAATTCCTTTGTTCAGGTGATGGTCCCCCCTTGTTCAGATGATGATTATTGCTGTACACCCTTATGCCAGAACACAGCCTGTGTAGAGGATGTGTTGAAGTAGGGATCCAACTGTGTCTGCTAGGTCAGGTTGTAAGGGGGTCAATTCTGATCCAAATCTGTCAGCTACCAGATTGTCTAT
This sequence comes from Protopterus annectens, assembly GCF_019279795.1. NCBI lineage: Eukaryota > Metazoa > Chordata > Ceratodontiformes > Protopteridae > Protopterus > Protopterus annectens. Next base: position 148,522,025 of record NC_056750.1, read on the forward strand.
TTCCTATAGCTGAGTATGTGCAGTGCCAGCCCCAAACAGCTCTGCCATTAGTTGTATATTCCTATATCATTTTGTACTTATTTAAAAATGATCTGTGACAACACCTCTAAATACAACCTTGGGTATGCATTACATGCCACATGGTGGAAGTCTTCATACAGTCATACAACCCTGTTTATGTCACATAATTACATCAACTGCATATCATATGCATATATTGCATATATGCAATTATCTGTTCTGCCCCATCCATCCCAACTCTCTTACAACTAACTCAAAATGCCTTCTCCACCACTGAACAATGGATGAAATACAATATGGGTCCCAAACAATTTTTTTTTTTTTTTTATATTCTCCTTAGTAGATTGATCCAAGTCCTGTATTAATTTTGTTGAACAAGTCGCTGACACACTATCATATCAAATTTTTTTTTAAAAACAACTCTAGGTTAATAATTTTGGATGAAATACAATCATCTAGCCCTCAACACATCAAAAACAAAACTTATGATATTCATCCCCTCCAAAACTAGCACCATAGACAGAAAGCTATTCTCTATCACCAACCAAAATAATACACCTCTTGAGCTGGTACCTGAAACTAAACTACTAGGAGTCCAGATTGATGACAAGCTTAAATTCAATTCCCATCTTCTACTAAACATAAAAAAACCCACCAAAAACTCGGTATGCTCTACCGACACAACTAATACCTCACTTCAGCTACTAAGCTCACTCTCTCTACTACATTTCTCTTACCCTCCCTTCTTTATGGTGCCCCTCTCCTTACAAACCTACAATCTACTCTCAAATCAAAACTGTCCTCTTGTTACTACAAAATAGCCAAATTCGCCACTAACAACAGACAATCATCCCATCACTGTTTACCTCTCCACCTACTCAACTGGCTAGAACTTCCCAACTACCTCTCCTATATTCAGCTCACCTATGCACATAAACTCATTCACCAACCCTCCCTTTGTCCCTCCCTCTCCTTTACCTTTAAAATGCACCTCCCACAACGACTCCTGAGATCTAGCAATCAATACCTAATTGAAGATTATAAACCCCTTCGCCCCCCAGGACAAAACCTACTATCCTTTTCCTTGCACGCCTATGGAACGCCCTCCCTCCATTCGTAACATCACTAGCCTCCCATCCTTTAAAAAATCACTTTGCTCACACTTAACATCCACATGGGAATGTTCCTGCTCCCACCCCTCTTAACTTATTCTCCATCCCCTTCCGTCTTCCACTTCACTTACTTCAAACACCAACTTCCATTTTTTCTCACATCTAGTAACCAACATCCTATTCCCAACTATCTACTTCCTACCTACATCAATTCAACCTCCCACTTTAATCTAATCCTACTATTTTTATCTTCTGAAAACATGGACTTACTAGTACAGTGTTCTTAAAAAAAAAAAAAAATTTTTGTCTATTTAACCACAGTAACTTTAGTTATCTCTTAGAACTAGAATAGTAAATTGTAAATCGTTGCTATCTTTTGTGTAATCTTTATGTTGGAGCTTTTCTCCCCAGGACTCCATTGAAAACGGGCTCTTCTGGCCCAATGGACTATCCTGGTTAACCAACTGCAAATAAATAAATAAAATAAATATATGTTTTTCAATGTAAAGCTGTGTGTGAGTGCCCTGATACCATATGTGGACACATTACAAATGAGGAGAATGTGGTTCATGCAGAACAGTTAATGGCACAGATGCTGTCAGTCACACAATGCTGCTAGAGATCACCTCAATAATCCTTGGGAATAGCAACAAAATTGTGCATACAATGAATTCACAAAGGTTACTACAGAATCTGAACCATGTATATGTTTCTGTATATAACAGCATTATAACACATGGATGAAACAAGATGCTTGTGCCCATGTAATCAGTATGACATTATAATGATGTATCTCACAGAGCATTTAATGATGGTAGGTATACACATGTATACCTGAGCCATACTGCAAGTGTCACTATGATGGTTGAATGACAATACCTGGAATGTTGGAATACTCCACTAAAATAACACATGCCTTAGTAAAGAACCAACATCCGTAGCATCATCCCATCTCAACAGTTCTCAGGAGGCATATTACTAGAGCTGCTATGTAAGGAACACATAATCATATGGTAGTAGTGGCATCAATACATTACCTCAATTCACAGATTGGAATATACTGTTGTAGGGCTAGCGTACATCCACACCTCTACACAGCACATGTAAATATCAGCAACATTGACATGTGCAGTGTTCATAGGGTCGTAGGACATTAGTAGGTTAAGGGCCAACATCACCCAACATTCTAGATGTTATTATGGCATTTAAACAAAAACTGAAATATCTATAGGATGGAAGATAGTAAGGGCCTTTGTGTATGTGTGCATTTTGTTTGATTGTATTACATACTGCCTCTGTACATATGTGACATTTGCAACACACCATGACAGAATTAGCAAACACACATCCAGTGATTTGGAAATGGCTTGCAGAGGGTCATGGAAGGGCACTGCTTCATGATGTGTGTATGCATCTTTGAGATGATGACATCCTCCAGTCTTCTGCAGAAATGATGTTATGTGGATAGAGGGAAAAAAGGGGATGTTGCATCCATGGGGCTATGTTAAAGGTTCTCCTGAATGGGAGTCAAATGAAAAAAGATGTAAAACATCATACAATGACCATAATATACCAACCACATACGCAGTTGACTGAGGTCTGATTTGAACATTAAACCTGTGGAGGTATAGAAGCTGGATTCTATACAATGTAAGAGTAACAGTACTAAATATGTCTGACTTTAACAGTACACTTCATAAAGGATGATATCAACAGTGTATGTTGAGAAGAAGATGTTTGGATGAAAGTATGACATAGATGTGGAGTCACATCTCAGTGTAATTGTCTGCAAAATATTATTTGGATGAACATACACTTAAGTTGATTGCTGTGAGATTATAACCCCTAACTACCTAGTTACAGAAGCTGGAGAACACAGTATTTAACATCAGTGCCACAGCACAAGTTTGACTTCAATACTTTTAGATTGCACTTTATAAAGGATGACATTATTAGTTTGTTTTCAGAAGAAGATATTAGGAAGATTGTCTCACACAGTGCTCTAAAATGGTCACCATAATTACAGCTAACTGAACACAAATGCATACACATTGGTCATAGTGAGATTAGGGCCCCTACCTATCTATAGAACACAGTACTTAATGAAAGCGCCACGGCATAAGTTTCACTTTTATACTATCAGACAACAATTTATAGGTGATGACGTCAACAGTGCCTGTTGAGGAAATGGTAACAGGAATGTCTTGCTTACTGTTCTGAAATGATTTCTAGCATATGAACTAACTGAACACAAACACAAGTTGATTGTAATGCAATTAGAAACCCTAACTGCATATCTACAGTTCACAATACCTAACACAAGCTCCACTGAACAAGTCTGCCTTTTATAGTGTCAGACAACACTTTATAGCTAATGACATTGACAGTGTCTGGTGAGATGAAGATGGTATTAGGAGTGTCTCACATTTTCTAAAATGGTCTCCAGAATGTGAATTAACAGAACACACACACACACACACACACACACACACACACACACACACACACACACACACACACACACACCTTTTGTGATCAGCGTGGATGTATCTGTGGATGTATGCGTGATCATATTTGTGATTAATTGATGTCTACATTAAGACATGTATAAGACAATCTGAATGTCTATTGTCAGAATAAAGCTTTAGATGATGTAACAATGTTGTTGTGCTATTTATTTTTGTAATGTAATTGACAGATGGGAACTAGGGTCTATATTAGATGAGCGACCATTCTGATGTTCAAATAATAGATGGTTGACATCATATGATTGAATGTCGGAAAGGTCAAAGGTGAAAGTCAATGACTTTTCATGCCCAGAATGAGAAATTTACCCTTTCTGCACTGAAGTACATTCTCGGAGTTGGTATATTTAAGTAGGTGAGGTGTGGGGGGGGCACTGGGGGCTTGCCCCCCGCTCAGAGCGGTAAGGTAAGTTTTTTTTTTTATTATATAGTTGATGTTTCGAACTTTGCTCATATGAGTTCGCTCATGTGAGGTTTGAAGTTTTGAAACTTCAACTATATAATATAGACCTGGGAACTATTACTGACATATCCATTTTCAAGTCCATGGGTGCAGGGCACACACGAGTCTGAGTAAATATATGTTCAGTCACTAACAAGTATTTTCCCTTTGTGTTTTTGCATGAATTTTAATGTGATGAAGACTAACTGGCCATTAACCATACTAACACATGCCACTCAGCTCTTTCCATAGTGCACTGCCATGCAACTGGCTTGTGTGATCAGTGGCAAAGTGTTTGTACATGTCAGATTCACACTGAATGAATATAACTTGAACTTGAGAATTAATTATGTATATAGGCTAGGATAGAATTAGCTGACGTATACTATGGTGTTCATAATGTATGTTATATTGGAAACATTGTGCCATAACTTTTATAACATTAAGGACTGGTGCTATTGCCTTCCCCGTTTGTGTGGAGTTAAGCAACAAGCAAGCACGGTCGTCTACTTAAATTTGAAAATAGTAATGTTTCTATTGGTTCACTTCCGTTCATGCAAGCATGCTAAATGTGAGGCATGGCAGTCAGCACTCTGGACAGTTCTGACAGTAAAAAATACACCCACAGTCTAGCTTTTGTTGTTGTACCAGATGTAAAAGCATTCCATTCATATTTTAATACAAAAAACACAGGGTTCAAATCCGGCTCAATCTAATTGTTTTGCACATGTTTTCAGGATGGCATTACAAAAGTTGTTGTTGTTTGTCTTTTGACTTTTCCCCGGTAAGGGGTCGCAACAGCGGAACTTCGATCCGCTAATGACTGGCAGTAGATTTTTATGAAATGCCGAGGTGCCAGCTCGACCCCCAACCTTCAATGAAGGCACGCTCATTTATGCATGCATGTCTTTCGAATGCTACCCACCCGCTGGGAAGACATGCAGACTCCACACAGAAGGCACTCCCAGGCCAAGCCAAGAATCGAATGGGAGAACCTCTTGCTGTGAGGTAACAATGCTACTGCTGTACCACTGTGGCAACAGGATGGCATTACATAAGTAAATGTGATAATTTCTGCAAAAGTGAGAGGCAATTACTACAGTGAAGTACGGTATAAAAATCAACATCAGTCAATTGATTTATGCCAACAGTACATATATGGATTTGCATTTTTATACATTCATCAGTCTAAATAAATGTTAGAGTGAATGTTTCATATTACTGCCTTTACTCTGATGCAACTGTGTGTTCCTTTAGTGCAGCAAGTTTAAGGAGCATTGCGGGTGGTTAACTGCACTATGCCATAGCACAGGAGAGCAATTCACCATTGCATGGCATTGGTGCTCAATGTCAAACTCCATGTAAATGCAGAGGATAAAAAGGAAAGGCTTTCTGCCATGTGCGTAGTTTGTGATTCTGTTTTTTGACCAGATTAAAGGTGTGGAAATGGGGCAGATAGAAAAGTGGTGAAATGGGGGCAAGCAGGAAAAGAATAAGGGGAAACAATATAGGAATTTGCAGGAGAGAATTAGGAAAGAACCATAGGAATTCACTTTGTCAACAGTGTAATATGAACATGTATATAAAATTGGATGAATTTGGACTTTCAGTAAGAGAAGGAATATTGGGCAAGGGATGTCAGTATGTTAGGGTCAGGTAAGTAAGGCAGGTGAGGAAGTGAATGCAGACAAACAGCACAAACAAGACAGAGCCAAGGATGGTGAGGGGTACAAAAGGTTGGGGGACACCATAATAGGGGATAGGGAGGGGACATCATAGGCACATGCTCATCAAGCATGGGGACAGTGAGAATTTAGTCCACACCCTCAAAACTGTCATCATTGTCCTCTTTCTCAGCTTCCCGTTGGAGTGCTGAACATTTTTGTTTTCTCAGTACTCCAATGAGCATCATCTCCATATGGCTGAGGTGTGCACAAATGGTATCTTGTATGACCTCCTGCACTATGTCTGGCAGCTCCTGGCAGTGACAAAATCCCCACCTCCACCAATACTCCTGGAGGGTACCACTGCACCAGCTGCTGGGGTAATGCTACCTAATGTTGAGGGTCAAGGTAGTACAGAGGCTGCAGAGGCACTAGTGCCAGGCTGCATCCCAGATGTGCCGTGTGTAGGTGCGGCAGCTATTGAAGGGGTGGAAGGCTGAGCTGCACTGGTTGGCCTACCTCCCTGTGCTGGAAATAATTTTGTCAGTTGTCATAAAATTATGACATCAGAACATTGTGACTAAATAAAAATAAAAAAGAGAGATGAGGTGTGGGGTAAGAGAAAAAAAGATAATTAGAATCATCATACATTACATACAATAAACTACTACAATACAAATATATTATTACTTTTATGTTAATTATACTATTTAAAAAGTCCAAAATAGAACTGAGAATTGTTCTAGATAAATTTTGCAATATGCATATATTGCACATAGGCTTTTAAAAATAGTACAGATTAAGTTAACAACATGGCATTTATGTCAATTTTTTTAAATTAATATTTAATATATTTTTATTATTATAGCATGTATTTGTTACCTATGGGATTTGAACCTACAACATCTAAATAAACTATGACCATTGACTCCTACAATTACCTTGAGTTACAGAATGAAGCATGCCTGCTTGATTTTACAGTTAAGATATGCGTGCTTAATTTACTACTAATGTATGAAAGCTGCATACATACTCCTTGCATCTCTAAGTATTTCTAAGCATTCAACGTGGGCCTTTTTGTTTGCTGAAATCTCCTGGCCAGCTGTAAAATAAAGTGGAGAGAAAAGAAGAAGACCATTATGTATACCAGTTTTGCTACCTTTAGCTTTGTGTATAATTTAAATTATCTTTATCTGTATATTTACACAAATGGAGGATGTCAGCAGTCCTATAGTCAAACAACCACTGGTTAAGCTTTTCCTGCTTGCACCTTTTCAGGTTGATGTAATGGTGCCGGCATTGCTGCCCAGTGCCTAGAAAGCCAGTCACATTGGAGACAGCATTGGCTACACTGTTCCAAGCCTCTGATTTATACTGATACTCAGTATAGTCTCCCTGCAAAAGCTTACTGCTGTGGCACTTTACAAGGAGTCTACTGAATATTCTGGACTCTTCTATATCCCATCTTTGAGGCCTAAATTGGGAACCTTCCTTCCTAGGTCATACAGCAACAGTTAAAGTGTTTTACTGTAAATTTGTGATATTGATTTTTACAGCTAGTGCACAAACCCGCACAATTATACCAGCCTTGCTTGTGCAATATTAAGTGGACAGCAACAATGCCAAACAGAAAGGAAAACAGTTTATGAAATAAGAAGGATAATGTGGCACTTGGCATTAGTTTATGGCTTGTATGCTGCCCTAGCTGTTAGATGATTTAACTTTTCAGACATGTATTGGGTCTTATAAATTTTATGACTCGACACATTTTTTGTGGGGCCTTACACACTGATAAAAGTAATTTGTACAATGTTGGTTTACAAACCTATGTAAAAACAGAGAATACATATTCTTCCACATAGGTGTTTTTTCCTCCTTGCCACAGAATATGTGTTTGCCAGACATGGTCATTAATTATACAGACACATTAAAGAGTGACTAGCTGACCATGTATGTGTGTGACCTGACAATGTCCTGGTTTATACATTCATGTGCATATGGCTATCATTCAAGTATGAGGTCCATCCCAGGGCAGAAAAGACACTTTTAAGTACAGAAACATAATTGTCCTAGATCCTTAGTCACAGATATAATTGACATGATATGCCCTGCTATACATAATTATTGTTACATATAATTATCTTTATATTGTCATTTATTTTTTAAAACTCAGTGGGGCAGCATTATTAAAATTTGGAGTGTGCTGGATTAAAACCCTGGTTCACCAGTATTGTAGACATTAACTTCCACCAGTTGCCACAGGGAAGATGGGGGCAATAGGTGTATTTTTTCACTCATTACTGTCCGGACTGCTGATTGTCACAGAGGACTTGTTTGTCAGATATGCTCATTAGTTATACATACACATTAACGAGTTGAGTGGTTAACCATGTATGTGTGTGACATGAAAGTTCAGAAAATGATTTTTTAATTATATAACCATAATTGTACTGATACGCAGTTAGACATATACTATATATATGATATGTCTATGCTCAATCCACCTGATATGCATATTTATTTTTATGTGTACTTTTTATATTATTAATTTTTTATCTCAGTTACTGTGGACCGACATTAATATAACTTAGAGTTTGCTGGATTAGATCCCTGGCTCACCTGTATTTTGGCCATTAACTTATATCTGTTGCCACAGGTACAACTAGACAGCAGGTGTCATTTATGAACTGATCACTGTGTATGAGTGCTGACCACTGCACACCACTTAGCATCTTTGCTCGATGAAAATAAAAAGATGTTTCAAAGTATCTTTTTGAAATTGTAAATGTCTCCTTATTGTCTGCAGCATTACACCATGCTTGCGCATAGGTGAGCAATGCACAAATGAAATAGGCAAAGCTCAACATGCATTATTATTATTATTATTATAAAAAGTGTTTACAACTTTTTGTTATTAATGTGGGACTTGAACCATGAACTACCTATCCTATGTACTTCATCATGTTTACCAGGTGTGCTACACACACAGTTGATTCACATCTCTAATTTATGTTTTCCTGATAATAGAAGCAACTTCTATTAATTTTAAAATATTTATCTGTTTCCCTAAACTAGCACCTAGGGCTGCACAACTATATATATATATATATATATATATATATGACCGACTGATAAATCGACATATATAGATACCACAAGCGGAATTGGACTCGAGCGCAGGAAGAAGAAGATTGAACCTGACTTCCCAGAGATCGAAAACGACGACATGCAGAAGAGCGCAGGACAGGCGACGAGGATAGCGCGACCGATGCGATGATGGACAAGTGTGTGTGGTATGGGGTAGGGGTTGGTGGTGGCAGGCATGTAAGTGTGGAGATTGGCGCGGTGTGGGGTGAGGGGGGTAGGGGTGGGGTTAAGGGGGGTGGGGTGGGTTAGGGGAGGGATGAGGGGGTTAGGGTGAGGGGGGGAGTTAGGGGCGAGTTAGGGTTAGGGTAGTGAGGGGGAGGGGGGGTGGGTTAAAAGAGGGAGGGTTAGGGGTTAGGGTAAGTAGGGGGTAGGGGCGGTTTTAGGGAGTTAGGGTTAGGGTAGGGTAGTAGTTAGCGATAGGAGTAGACTTAGTAAGAGTGTAGGTGTTAGTGTGGGCTTAGTTTTGTTTTGTTGTGTGTGTGTGTGTTGTGTGTGTGTGTGGTGTGTGGAATTGTTTTTTGTTTTTGTAATTGTTATTGTGGTGTGTGCAGTGTATGGGGTTTGTGTGTTGTTGTACGGGGTTATTATTTTTATGTTATGTTGTGTTTTGTGTTTTATGGACTGTTATAATATGTGTGTGGGGTGTGTGGTGATGTGGTTGTGTGTGTGGTTGGTTATATGTCAGAAGGATATATATATATATATATATATATATATATATATATATATACATATATATACACACACACACACACATACATACATACATAATATTTAAAAAGTACAAAAATATTTTTAAAACACATTACAGATTTTTATCATTACTCTAGATTTGACATGAGGAGATTCTTGCATCTCTTTGCCCCAGAAACAGCTTTGCACCAGGAAAGCATATTGTGTGCATACAAGCAATTCCCATTCCCTCCACAATATTAACAGGACATATACACTTGTACACTCATTTGTCTGCACATGTGTGTCTGACATATTTACTGCAATGAGTGATCACACAACCATTTATGACTATTGTTTGCATGACTGCAGCTCTGTCTTCCCTTTTGTATTGTGTTTATTCTTCTCTTGTCTGTGCTGTACTCTCAGACATGCAGTCTTTAGAGCATTTTTTATCATTGTCCTTTACACGTATGATTGACAGTGGAACATTTTTCAGCAAAGACAGGACACTTGGCTATTAGTGAACATAAATGATAAATGTGTGCTGTTTACTTCCATTTAAAACCTTGCTAAAGTTACTTCTACACTTTACAAGTGTATCCTGGCTGACACACCTACTGCAGGTAAGGTAGTCTGCATTGCTGTTGTGTCTTCCTTCTCCCTCACATTAATCATTCACAGCTGCAATCTATTAGCAACTAACAGTGAAGTAGTGCCTACTCTATGGTTACACCTGCTACATGCAGTGAAAAGATTGGTTTTCAGCAGCTCTAATGAGTTCACACCTCATTTGTATCTTTACCATGCTCAGAGGCCTGAATCTACACACACACACACACACACACACACACACACACACACACACACACACACACACACACACACACACAAATGTAACCGCTTTGCTAGGGTACTTGGAGATAATATTTGTGCTTTTGGAGAAAACAGAAGATTGCTATTAATTTTGATTTATCAGAAGAGAAGGCTTCTAATTTTGCTAAGGTGTGATTAGATTTTTGTAAGATTTTATAAAGTAAATTTGCATATGCAGTAGAAAATGGAACTTTTATCTGTATAATCTTCTATGTCATCTCGAGGAAATGTAATGTACTTTGTCAATGAAACAGGGTGTTATGCTTCTAAGATAGTCTAGAGATACCTCCAGGGGAGTGGTGTGCACAGTGAGAGGTGACTGGCAGTCATATAAAATTAACTTTTCTGTTTTAAGTGTGTACACATTTTGAGAATTGTGTTAAAAGCAGATATAACAATTGAATTATGTGGTACTCCTTGGTTTGTACAAACTTTCATTTGCTGGTTGTTTTGGGAGTGGGGGAGGCAACTACCCTTTGTGTGTTCCACAACAAAAGTTGTGTTTCAAGAGGTTTCCTCTTGAAAATGTGTAGTCATCCTTTTATTTTTTTGGGAAACAATACATTACTAAAGTGGTGTTCCATGTTTTGGACCAGACATTGGTTTGTGTGTGAGTGTGATGTGGTACAATTTTAACAAATGAAATGTGTGCCTCCAGTGCTTAATGTTGGAAAATTATGTGTATATAAGTAGGAATTTAATAATGTAATAGTCATGTGTTGTATACTTCTCTGTTTTATGTCACATAGGATAATGGCACCCAAGCATACAAATACACATAAACCCCCTTTCAGTGACTCTGACAAAGGATGTCATAGTGCAGAAATTCAGACACGTTGATGTCTTTCTGCTTGAGAAAGGATGTGGGGATATGGCTGACAGAATGCAGATTTGGAACCAGATAGTGATGTCAGTGCCATAGGGTGTGCACCAGGACCTATGATCAGGTGTGTCATAGGGCCACTGATATGACTTCATCATCCCAGAGGACAGCAGCTGCAGTTGTCTGAGAATTGCTGACTACATGGGGGAGCCTGACTACAGAGCCACCATTGACACCAAATGATGAGTGCCTGTCCACTGTCAGAGATCCAGAGAGCTCCATGGAAACTGCACACCAACATGTGATAGTTGTCAGTACTGATTTTTCTGGAAGGACAAGCATGTGTCAGAAGGATCTTCCAGGTAAGCTTACATATGGCAAGTTTTAAGAGTTAATTGTATAGTAAAATATAGAAAATTTTAAGTTATACTTACTGTGGACTTTTTTAATGAACAAATTGATAAATGAATAGACTTAATGATGCACTTGTTCATTGCACATGGACTGTGATAGAAGGGGGTAGCTTGGTGGAGTAATATGGAGTGTGTAAATGCCCTCATTACTATGGTGGTGTGGTAGGGAATACCTGCAGTGGCAGTATTGTTGCCTCACAGCTATAGGTTTTTGCTGGGGTGCCTTCTGTGTGGAGTCTGCATTTGTCCTTATTTTTGGACTTGTAATACCTGTTTATTGGCTTGTCCAGGTTTTTGTGCTAGGTGTGTGTGTGAATGAAACATCTAACTAAAAAAGCGAACCGTGAATTCTGAGAATGGCCGTAGGCTGTGGGTGGACATGTCAGCCAAGTTTCAGTTACAACTATTCTTAATGGACATATAGACAGAATTGTGTATTCATTGTCCTCCTGTGTTATTGAAATTGTGATGTTTAATTTGCACCCTTACCTTTCTTCATTTCTTTCAGGATCATCCTCCCTACCAATCGTGGACATCTGCACATGGTAAACCATTTTTTTCTTTGATTGTTGATGACAATTTGTCAGATATATGCATTTATCTGTATGTTTGAGGTGGGTGTAATGAGTGTCTGTATTGCGGTACCATCTGCAATGTTAGCTTGTTATCATATAAATTGTTTAAATATTTAATGTAGTATTAATATATTTCCTGTGTTTGTTGCAGGTAATCCTGACAGTGGAAGTGTAGGACTTTTGCCACTTGATGTCAGAGCATCTGTAGACTATGATGATGATGGTGGCCAAACAGAGGCATGGTCAGGGGATGCAGAGGTTGAATATGACACAGAGGTTGAAATTCAGCCATCCCCTGTATTTTCCTTAGACACAGTCAGTAAGCCTATGCATACCTATTCCATTGAGCACTCAGTTACTAGGCATGTGGACAGTGACACACTTGATCAGGGTAGTGTAGTTACTGCAACTTCAGTGCCAGTTGACTCTGGCCTTAGTCAAAGTGCAGGCAATGTTCCAGACAGGAGGGTTCTTAAGGGTGCTTGGAAGATGCCTGCTGTCCATCATCCCCTTAATGCTCGTGTGTTATTGCATGCCACTCAATGTATGATTAGGGCCCTCATGGAGGTGCAAGCATGTTACACCAGGGCTTCTGAGGACATGTTTAGGGTTTTAGATGTGGCACAGACTGACATACTTGACTGCCTCTGCTGTGTGGCCAGTTCAGTAGATCTGGTGAGTGACACAATTGAATGACCAGTGTCTGTGATGGAATATCTGCTGGGATGGGGACAGCATCCATATGGAGGTAGGTCAGCATCATCATCTGATGTTAGCCAATGTGGCCATGCTCAATCAAGCTGGCATAGTGGCACTACTTCCACTGCTCCTTCAGTGGTTGAGGTGTCCACACCCAGACGTGGTAGGTCATGGTTCTGGGCATAGTCATGAAATAAGCTTGCCCAGCAGACATAAGTCACATTCAGGCAGCAGCAGCATATGACCATGGGCATGGATGCGCCAGTGCAACTCCTGGCAAAGCCAGTTCTTGCAGATGGGGATGATGATGAACTGTTACCTCTGCCATGCATGGCTCACACGTGTCCAACATTCCAGGATGTAGAGCTAGCACAGAGCTTGGCAGTGTTCTTGTAGACATTAACATACATGCACGTTTCACCCTGAGTGCTCACACAGACACACACACACACACACACACACACACACACACACACACACACACACACACACACACACACGCATGCAAGCACACACACACACACACACACACACACACACACACACACACACACACACACACACACACACATACACACACACACACACACATAAGAAATACATGGGTCATTTGTGAGGCTTACAGCTCATTCTGTCTCAGTGGCTTTTTGATAATATATCTAAATTTCTGCTTGCCTGTCTTTCTTACTCACATGCATGCACTACCTTTTGTGTCAGTCTTGGCCTCCTGTTCCCCCAAGCACCACCCTGTACAAATGATAACTGTGCCATATCTTTGATTCCATCTTTTGGAGTTATGGATACATAAGTCTTTTGTCTGATGTATAGGGTGCATAGCTAACTGAGTGCTTAGTATGCATGTGTTTGTGATGCTTTTTGAAAATTGCACTGCTTTCTTACAGCTTTTTGTATGGTGTGTATCTTTAATGCATGAGACCTATTAGTTGATAAAGAGCAGACATCCCTTGACATGTCAGTCCTGTCACATATTGATGTCTTTGCTGTAAAACTCACCCACCTTCTATTAGATACATTAACAAGTGACAGTATGCAAGGATCAGACATTCATTTGTGTTTTTAATTATTTATTTTCCTGAACCAAGTTCAACACTTGCATTGATAGTCCAGCAGTTGCAAGTGTTTTAAATCAGGGCTGACTCTGATTGATGCTAGCAGTATGCAGCCATTACATGAGTAAGTAAAGGTAGTGAGCATTGCCTGGCATCAGCTTTACTGTATGTATGTACATAGGATGATGGTTGTACCACCTTAGTTGGTGTGCATGTGTGCTATCCATTGCCTCTTGGCCAGGGTGAGGACATATTGTGTATGCCTATGTCTACCTACACCCACAGCAACTGGTGGCTCTGTCTCTGACTCCTCACCTGTGTGTGGCTAAGGTGACCTTGCTAGTGGAGTTGGGATGTGTGCCTTCCTCTTGGTGTTTCTTTTGAAGCTATTTTATCAGGATAATAATGTGAATGATAGCACAGACAGTGAAAAATTCTTCACAATTGTACTGCAGGGCACCCCCCCCCCCAATGTATCTATGCACCAGAACCATGACTTCAGAAGCCCAAATACATGCTCTATGATATTTCTTGTTTGAGTGTGTGCCTCATTAAAACATTCTTCAGTGTGCGTGTGTGTGTGTGTGTGTGTGTGTGTATTTCTGATGGGCATCATCAGCCACAGTTCAAGTGTATACTCTGCTTTGCCGAGTAAATTATCTTGTGGGATATCCCCCCAAGAAAACCTCTGATAGAGTTGAGAGTTGTGCCAGGTGTGGGAGTTGTGGTAACTGCCAGGGTTGCCAGCACACACATTCAGGATGATTCCCTTAGCATTACACATGACTTGGCAGTTAATGGAGTGGAAGCCCTTTTTGTTTATGCAACCCTTCCCTGTTCACCGGGTAATGCTTTGATCTCAGTGTCATGCAGTCTGTGGCACCCAGGACTTTAGGGTAGTGTGCTACAGGGTAGAACTCCTGCATAGTTGTAGCTCTGTCCTCAGATGTATGGGGAAAATGTATGTAGTCAGTGGCATGTTGTAGTATAGCATTCAGGAATTGATGGAGAATCCTGGATGCTGATGCCTGTGACACCCCAGTATATCCCCTGTTGGTTTCTGGAAGATTCCTGCAGCTAATACTCTAAGTGTTACACTTACCTTAGTTTCCACAGGTATTGGTCCCCTTTGGTTTGCCTTTGCTTACAGTTGAAGATGACTGAGGTTGCAGAGTTCCTGTAGTTTGTCTAATCCACCCTGTAGCGCTCTACAGTTTCCACCTCATGCAGACCATGAAAAGTTAAATGGGGTCTAAAACACCCTTCTCCTATTAGCAGCAGCATCATAGACCTGGGCCTGTTGTACATATACATGAATAAGAGCAACAGCAACCCCTAACATTGTTTCTGTGTTGAGAAGTTTCTGTGGTTGTATTTCAATAGGTTTTGGAATTCAAGGCCAAAACTGGTACTGAGTCTACACAATTGAATTAATGTTTGTTGATTTGCTCATCCGTCATGGATTGGTTGATCAGCATACAATTCAGTTGCTTATGCTATATTTGGCATGCCATAATGTTTAATGTGTTTATCTGGCTCTACAGTGCATGTAAAGCCACTTACTGAATACAAATCAGTGGTAGCATGAATGTGTTGCACCACAGCACGCACACAGTTTTAGCAAGACATATAGGCTTTTTTTATCTGTTTTTTAATGTTAGGTAGATTGGTAGACAACTAGTGATGACAAAAATGTGACAGTAAACTTTTAACAAATGAAATTTGTACAATGGAGACTGTATTGTAAAGTGCACAATATGCCATTTCTTTCATGAAGAATTATGTTATTTACCTGCTTATTTAATTTACTTATTTATTCTCGTTAATTAGTTTGTCTTGCTGTATTAAGACAGTTAACAATATCCCCATTAGTAATTGTAACAATACATAGATAATGTAGATGCAGTATATACAGAAACAGTCCACGTATGAGTAAGTTTAAGTTCTAGCTAAATGAGAATTACTGTGTAGACAAGAGGAAGGATTCAATAAATCCTACATGGCTTTCTGAAACTGTGTGTGTGTTATGCATACCTCTCTACCTGGAAACATCAAAAATCTGGACAAAGGCCCATGAAATGTAGGTACAACTGGCCATAAATTGGGATGCTGATTAACATAAAATTTGCATACATAATCATGTAAACCTGCCCACGCTAATGGAATTGTGGGATAACAACATGAAGATTGAAGTCACTAAATAATAATAAATAATGGCAGACATTTGAATTTCAGACTTCATATCCCTCAAAAAATACATAGTAATGCAAAACCTGTTATTCCAGCAAATATCTGAGTTTACAGGAGCAATATTTAAATTCTGTCCCTATTTTTGGGCCTTTGTCCCACAATTATTTTTGGCTTTGTCCAAATTTCTTGCTCTGAGATATTGAGAGGTATGTCTCCCACTACCCATTTAATATAGCCAAGTTTATTGCTATGGCAGACTATGATTACAATGACACAGTCCCTGATGGCCCAGCAGAAAATCAGACATTTTAGAGGTAAGTGACAGTTCATATATACAAAACATATACACTGTCTCATCACATCAATGAATTTCAGAAAATCCATTAAAAAGTGGTTGTTTTTAACTACTAGCAATTCTTCTTCTGTGTAGATCACAAAATATATGAGGCTTAATATTACACTGAACATGTGGTTTTGTTGGGCACAATACAAAAAAAATGGTTTTGGAAGGCCAACAGACATACCTAAATTAACACTTCTGAAGAACGTTGCCCAATCTGCTTGGAGGAGTACTGAATTGGTCAAAAATAATTGGTTTATACTATAAGAATCAATAATTTATAGTGAGTTTGGTGGGAGAATAATTTGGGACTGCAATATAGATGTATAAACTTTACTCCCAAGCTACTGACAATGACTGTTTGTGGATGTATCAAATGCTGGTGCATACACTGCATGCAACTTGTTGTGTCTTTCGGCTTTTCCCGGTTAGGGGTCGCCACAGCGGTACTCCGGTCCGCTAATGATTGACAGTAGATTTTTACGTGCTGAGTTGCCGGCCCTGACACACAACCTTTATGCAACTATATGAGTAAAAACAGTGAATGTCCCTTTCAAATATGGGGAAAGATTAACAGAGAAAACTGGTACTTAAAGATCCATTTCAAAGCAGGCAGGTCATCGCCCAGTTGTTAAACAGGTAAACATATCACAACAGAAAACCCTCAGATATTCTTTTGGTATATACTGAAACTATAAAAACATCATGACTGGTTAAGTCAGACAGCACACAAACAATGAACTGAAACTCATGTTTTCAGAGGTAAATCTGTCACAGGAAATCTGTTATCAGAACAACAGAAAGGTTATTGAATTCATAAGCAGCACTTAGCATTACGACTCAACTTATCAGCAAAACTGTTGTGATGATATCTAGCTTCTGCTTAAATTCAAAACAGACACCTAACCCCCTCTGCAAAAAGGGTAACTAAAAGCAACAGATCAGTGCAAATCCAACCTATATACAGAACTGTTAGGTATAAAATATTTCAAACAGGACATATAAACTTAAAACATTTTTTAACTACAGGTATAATACTTGTAGTTTATACGTGTATTGAGTGAAAAGTAATTTAAACTGCATGAATATGAGAGTAATTCTGCCCTTATCCCCCTCATTGTTTGCTTACTTTCAGGATGCTCAGAGTCAGAGCTTAATGTCTGCCTCCTTTCAGCATGCTCAGGGTCAGAGCCTATATGGTAACTCCTGACCAAGTTCTTAATTTAGAGCTGCAACCATGACAGGTTAGAGAATATGAAAGGTTAAGGGGCAACATGTAAAACTAAACCAAGACTCTGCATCAGAATAATGATGTATGCATTATGTAGCATACTACAGTCTATTTTTAAAACCATCTGCATCATTCACTACAGAGTAATGCTGTGAAAATTGTAAACTAAACGGCACACATAGCATATAGCATTCCACCTTTTAGCCATACCATAATCCTAAATGCAATATATGATCTGACCAAAGACTTTTAATGTAAGAATTATCCTATAATTTGATTAAAGCATCCTTAATTTCCTGTTTAGGAAACAAGTGGTAATGTGTGTTAGGGTATAGTCATGCAGGCAGTCTGACACACAGCTGCTAGCAATGTCACCACGCATAGTTTGAAACTCCTGCCCCAGTCTCTGAATCTCATAGACAGTCAGGCACTGCCTCATGAAGCTGATGTCAACACACACACCCCTGCATATTGATGATGTTGTAGAATAAGCTGGCGATGCCATAACTTAAAATTGCAAAAAAAAAAAAAAAAAAAATCAGGAATTGAAGAGGCCACTCAGAAATTTGTGGCACCCCATTATTTTTCCCTGAAAAACAGTAAGTACCAAGGAATTCAGTATGGTTGAGGGTATGGTGTTGCACCATGATGAACACACAATAGCTTGCAGATCTGTGTTCAATAAGTGGCTCTACACAACGTGCAGAGCTGCACAAACACAGTAAACATTGTGACATACTAAGTACTGCATAAATAGCTGAACTGTAAGCTAATCTTCTAATCCAAGATGGCAGAGCTATTCAACAAGCTATAAAACAATTGTGTATATTTAGTGTAGCCTTTTGGCTTCCATTCCAAAACCTACTGGAATAAAACCAGGAAAAGAATGTTAGGGGCTGCTGCCACTCTTGTGCATGTACATGTGCAACAGGCTCAAGTCTATGCTGCTGCTGCTGCTGCTGATAGACCTCAGACAAGGAGGAAAATGGTATTTAGATCCTATTTAACTCTTCATGGTCTGCATGAAGTGAACATAATAGAGCATTTCAGGGTGGATACAGACACATTAAATGAACTCTGCAACCTCTGTCATCCTCTGTCATCCTCACCTGGGAGCAAGAGCAACCCAAGGGGAACCAATACCTGTGGAGACCAAGGTATGTGTAGCACTTAGAATATTAGCTACAGGAGCCTTTCAGAGACCCACAGGGGGCATTCTGTGGTTATCACAGGCATCAGCATCCAGTGTTGAACCTGTAAAAGAAAAATAAATGTGTAAGAATGAGAATGAATGGCAGATACATGCATACTGTTACTTGAAAATGTACCCAAATGGAATGAATGTCAGATGTCCAACAATGACATCAATATGTGACATGACTGACTTATGTGATAAATATTTATGCAGTTTATCAACTAACATGACTCATGCGTCTCAAATACCCAGCAAAGAAAAATCAGTCCAGACTTTACTTATCCCTACATTCTGACAAGTGAAGCAATAAGCATGACTGACATATCAACGATGTCAAGGTAGGAATCACAACACTAAAATGATATAATAAATAAAAAAAATTCCAAATTACATCACCAATGCATATCCTAAGCTCTCAGTTATCCATCCACCCTGTGTATCAGACATATACATATGTAACCATGAATCCAAAAGTTAGAAACAAGGATATGGCATAATTATCATCATTTGAACAGGGTGGGGGTTGGGGTGGGCTGGAGGCCATGGCTGACACCAAAGTAATGATTGTGTTTGAGTAAGAAACACAGACAGGCAGAAATGTAGATCATATCAAATAGGCCACTGAGACAGAATGACCCGCAGCCCTCATTAATGCCTCTTATAGTTGGTATATGTGGGTGTCTATATGGGCACTCTATGTGAAATGCGTGTGTGTGTGTGTGTGTGTGTGTGTGTGTGTGTGTGTGTGTGTGTGTGTGTGTGTGTGTGTGTGTGTGTGTGTGTGTTTGCATGCATGTGTGTGTGTGTGTGTGTGTGTGTGTGTGTGTGTGTGTGTGTGTGTGTGTATATGAACACAGCCAAGCCATGCATAGTAGAAGTATCAGTTCATCCTTGTTGCCTCCAACCATGAGAACTAGCTCTGTTAGGAGGTGCATTGGTGCTATCTAAATGTGAGTGATGTCTGCTGGATAAGCTCTTCTCACAACTATGACCAGGTCCATAACCCCATGGTGTAGTACAGGTGGGTGTGGACAACTCAACCACTGATGCAGCAGTGGGACATGGATTGGGCATGACCATATTGTCTAACACCAGATGATGTTGCAGACCTACAGCCACATGGATTCTGTCCACTTCCCAGAAGATGTTCCTTCACAGATACTGCACATTCCATTGTGGTATTCATCCAATCCACTAAATTAGCCACATGTTGGAGGCAGTCACACGTGCCAGCTTGTGCCATATCTAGAAACCTCAGCATGTCCTTGAAGGCCCTAGTGAAACACAACTGTGCCTCCATGATGGACATATACATACATTGAGTGATACACAATGACACACCTGTGTGGAGATCAGACAACAAGCCTCCTTTGACCACCCCTACCAACTTTCCTAGGTGGCACCTGACCCACATTTTGGTTATGGCCAGAGTCAACCGGCACTGAGACCACACTACCCTGATCAACTGTGCCACCCTCAACCTGCCCACTATCTGCGGGCTCAGTGGAATGGGTATGTGTGGGCATACTGACTGTTTATAAAGGAAATTCAGGGGATGTGTGATTCACAGACATGGTGTCAGATTCAACCTCTGCACCTCTAACTGTGCCTGCATTTGGCCACCATCATCATCAGACCCTACTTATATGCTGATGTCAGGTGGTAGGAGCCCTGCACTACCACTGTCAGGATCACCTGTGGAAATAAGGAACAAACACAGCGAAAAAATTACTAATCCCTTAAATATTAAACCAAAATATCTGAAAAAAAGTAACACTGCCTAATTGCAGATGCTACAGCAATACAGACACTCATTACACGTTTCTCACACATACTGATAATATATATCTAAATAATGCTTAGTAATAACAAAAACAAAAACATTTGCTTTCCGTATGCAGAAGTCTCAACACTTTGCCAGAAGAATGGGCCTAAAAGAAGCGAAGCAATGGAAGGATGGCAATTAATCATTGCAATGGGAGTAACACAGAGACAGTGAATACACATTTGCCTACATGTCCTGTAAAAAATAGCTGTAAATGAAATTTGGCTGAGCTGTCTACCCACACCCATGTCTACTGAATAACTCTCTAGTTAAGTATGCCTTATCAATAGGTACAGATAAAAAATAGGCATGACAAGCAGTAGCAGCCAAATTAGTTTTCGGTCTACAAGCCAATATAATTTTGCCTTATGTAAGCTTACCTGGAATCTGCTCCGGGGCACACTTGGTCTCCCAGTCACATCAGCACTGAAATCAAGCAGATGGTGCACAAGCTCCTCTGAGCTGTTGGGATTTCTGAAAGTAGACAGGAACTCCTCATTTGGTGTCAGAGGTGGCTTGGTAGCAGGACCTCCCCCCATAGCCAGCTGCTCTTGGGCAACTGCAGCCTCCTCCTCCATCCTGATGAAATCACGTCTGTGGCCCAGTGCCACACCTGATTATAACTGCAGCTGAGACCACCAACTGCATTTATATCAGCAACTAACTGGTTTCACATCCCCTTTTTGGCAGCCATATCCCCCCTGGCCTCTCTCAAGCAGGAAGGGTGCATGGCACCTCAGAGTCTGGATGATGATCTCATTCTCAGTGTCACTGAAAGGGGGGGGGGGTTCATGGATATGTAGGCTTGGGTGCCATAATCCTATGTGACACAAAACAGAGAAAGATAAAACACATTAATATCACATAAGTAATGTATTTGTTCACAAAAATAATCAGTCTGTGTACCCTTTGCCAACATAAAATACTTGAAACTCACTTCCTATTTCATACAACAGAATGGTAGGTGCCCCCCCCCCACACACACACACACAAAGGTTTGTAGATACCAAAAAAGACCATGTAAGTAATGTATATGATTTCAAAAATAAATATCAGTCTGCCTACACATTTTCAACAGAATAGCACTTGAAACACACTTCTCATTTGGGACAACAGAATGCTAGGTTGTAAACCAACACACTCCAACAAAAATGTAAGAGTCTGGAGATGCAACCATTTTGTCAACATTCATATAGTGAAGACTGAAAAGTTATGTCATTGATTACTGGATGACTGTTATCATTGCTAAATAGTAAAGAAGTGAAATTATGAATACTTGTCAGTTTTCACTGTGCTCACCACTCCTGTGTAGGTTGCCCTGGGCCATATAAGAAGATAACACCAGTGTCAGTGATGTGCATAAAATTTCTCTCCAATACCATATAAAATTGCAAAACCAAATGGTGAGAATATAGTTGTGCTGAAAGTATAACCTATCCATCTCACAAATGTAAATGCCTGCCAAAACTGCATATGCCAACAGTGAAGTATAAGAAGTGCATACAGATCAACCTTAATTTTTCTTCTAGCTGTATAAATACATTTCTAAAAGTTAACAAAATCTAAAATGTCCTTGAATAACAGAATCATATCTTAGCAAAATAAGGGCTTCTCTGCAGAGAAATCACTTTCCGAGAAATATGAATCTTCTGTCTAAATAAACAAGTCTCCTCAGTTCCCAAGCTATGTGGTTACCTTTTTTTATACTGTAGATTCAGCCCTCTGAGCTGCAGTTATGATCAGGTGTGACACTGGGCCACAGGATCAGGTGCCGGGTGAACAGCAAGCCTCCTCTGAGCACTCCAAACAATCCTCCTTCCTGGCACCTTGCCCACATTTTGGCTACAGCTGGAGTTTTACTTTTATACCCAGGGTCAAAGCCAACGTTGTGAATCTGTTAGTTGATTTTAAATTATTTATTAGCCAGAAAAATTTGGAATTATTTTTCAATGGACAGGAGGGAAGAAACACATACAACCCTTTAACTAAGAGAAAAACTTTTAACCCACCTCTGCATCCCCAGCTCAAAAACTTTGAATCATTGGTGGAAAAGGAGTTAAGGGAACAGCTTATGTACAATAGCGGGACCCCTAACTTAACAATGGAGGAGAGAAAATTTTTGCAGGAATCTAAGGAAAACAACAATCTTAGAATTATGAAACTGGACAAAGGTGGGGGGGTTGTTTTAATAGATCACATTGTTTATGAAGGTAAAATGCTGGACATACTCAATGATGAAGAAACTTATGCTAGAGTGTCTTTGAATTAAGTCAATATTGCGTACAAGAAAATACAAATGTGCTTAAATTATTTACTGCTTGAGGGGCTCATAGACATGGAGGCATATAATTTTTTAAAGGTTGAAAACCCCAGAGTTCTCTCTATTTTTGGCATACCCAAGGTGCACAAAAACACCTTGGACCCATCACTTATGCCTATTGTCTAGGTCAATGGATCAGTGATGGCACCTTTAGCTAAATATATAGACATAAAACTTAAAACAATGGTTTTAAACAATGCCAACATTTTAAAAGACTCCTGTGACTTTTTAAGACATATAGACAATACCAACTTAAGCAGTACACAGAGTTTTATCACATTGAATGTTGTAGACTTATTTACATGTATTCCACATTATGTAGGTCTCTTATGGTTTGAAGAATTTTTAGCTGAGAGTCACACTATTCCCTTCAATGTATTTCATACTTGCATAATTTTGATGGATTTGGTTCTGAAGAATAACTTTATATTTTTTCAGGGTGAGTATTTTAAACAATTGAAGAGAGTAGCAATGTGCCTCCATTTATGCAAACATTATTCTTTTATATTGGGAGAATAAATACATTTTTACTTCAGACTTTAAAAGTCACTGGAACCTTTATGGATGCTTTCTTGATGACATATGTCTGTTTTGGAACAACTCAGAGAACACATTTCTGGAATTTCTGGAATACATTACCAACACTACTCATTTTTTACATTTTACATATCAAATAAGTAATACTGAGTTGGTGTACTTGGATGTCAATATACAGAGGTTTAGCAATTGTTTTAAATCTAGGATACATAGGAAACAGATGTTTTCTAATTCCTATTTACATTACACTAGTGCCCACCCCCCACATCAGAAAAGGGGTAATAAAAGGTCAATTGGTGAGGGCTAGAAGAATGACCTCTGATGATCAGGATTTTCAGAACGAGTGTAAATGGGTACCTATCAAACCATCGACAACTTAAAATAACGAAACTGACTTCACCGACAACTGAATTAACCGACAGCGCAAAAACAGACGTTTACAAGGTAAGGGGTGTAAATTCGCTACTCAAGTCTACCATGGTTTAGGAAGGGTGGCAGTGTCATGCAACCATGGTAGGCATGAGTAGCGGAGTTACACCCCTTACCTTGTAAACGTCCGTTTTTGTGCTGTCAGTTAATTCAGTTGTCGGTGGAGTCAGTTTCGTTATTTTAAGTTGTCGATGGTTTGATAGGTACCCGTGTAAATACATTATGGAAATGTTTAAGGCTAGAGGTTATCCTGGTAATTTGTTATCTGAAGTTTACACAGAAGTCATAGAGGCCAGGGCTCATAGATTTGCTCCCATCTTGGGTAAAACTCTGCCTTCTTTGGATATGGCCACATTTAATGGTGATGGTGATGATGACCGGGGTAAATTTCCATCTGCCCTAGTCATTACTTATAGTGGTGAAACTAATTCAGTGAAAAAGGGCAATAAGTAATGACTGGAACAGGTTTAGCAGGTTATCAGATTTAAACTGCAGATTTGAGAAACCACTTAAATATGTATATAAAAAAGGCCATTCCATCAAAAATATACTAGAAGGAGGTTCACACAACCAAAACTATGGCACTTGTTCGAGCAAGCAAGAAAGGAACACACAAGTGTGGAAACTGCCCTCAATGTTGTAAGATCTGGAACGGAGAGGTCCTGCTTTTAAAATGCAGAAACAAACATATTGTGACTAAAGGGTTTGCAAATTGCAGTACCACATGTGTTGTTTATGTTGCCCTGTGCGAGTTATGTGATTCTTTTTATGTGGGTAAGACAGAGAGAAAGTTAAAACAATGAATATATGAGCATGGGTACGATATAAGAAAGAAAAATGATAACAATGCCCTGTTCAAACACTCACAAGTATGTGCAAATGCTGAGTTTAAATTCTTTGTGACCCCAGGGGAGGACCCTGGGTGACCTGGCTTGAATACAGGGAGTTATACTGGCAATTGGTGTTGGATGCCAGTAACCATCCAGGGTTAAAGGACATGGTATCTTTAAAACCAGTTCTGAAACTCAGGTCTGCTAAATTATAAATCACAACAGTATAACAACAATTATTACATTAAATTAATTATAGAACAATACTTATATAAATATTTATATATGTTATATAGTCAGTTTATTTATTTATGTAATCATTATTGCTTCTTCCACTAGATGGTGCTATTTCATGATACCTTATTTTACCATTTTTTACATGGTTTTATGTTTTTTATTAAATTTTTTTTGTAAAATATTTATTGTTTTATAACATAAGTATTTTATGTGGACAATTCACACAATATACCCTACTTGATGCATTTTACATTACAAAAGTTTTAAGACTGATTTCATATTGCAGGTTTTATTTCATTCATCTCATACATTCTGTATTTTAATTCATTTAAATTGAACCTTCATTGTTAATTGTTTCATTGATCAATGCTTCTTATTGGTTAATTTCCATTTGAAAATGTATTTAACATGGCCTTTGGGACAGTACCTATCTGATGCAGTTTTTAAGACGAAAATGTAAGGGAAACTGTTTTTACAACATTCATGTGCTTGATATGCTTTGTGCTTTTAAACCACTGTGTTCATGTACATTTGTGATTAAACTTCTGTTGAGTGGACCAGCTGGTTTCCGGTGCCTTTCTATACATTTTGTAGGTTCATTAGTATGACAGTTCAAATTTAAAGTTGTGTATAATCTGTAATTTGTGTTAAAATGTAATTTGCAAAGTTGTTTATGTTTTTTTCTAATAATAATATTTGTGTGTCGAGTGGCTTAGTGCAAATAGAGTGAAATGGATAAATAAATTAAAATTAATGGAAGTTGCTTCTATGATAAAGATGGCATACATTACAGCTGTGGACCAAGTGTGTGTGTAACACACCTGGTAAACACAATAAAGTGCACAGTATATAGTATATGTAGATCATGGTTCAAGTCCCTCATGAAACCTAATAAACACTTGTTATAATAATAATGCAGATTGAGCTTTGCCTATCTCATTTGAACATTGCTTACCTTTCTGCAAACATGGTGTAATGGGTGTAATGGCCTAGACAGCAAAAAGATAATTATCAGTTTCATAAAAGATACCTTGTTACATCTTTTGCCTTCCCGACTGGTCAGCACACTTCCACAACATCTACAGTTCCAGAACACATGCAGGCAATAGGCAGACATTGTCAATTTCAAAAATGATACATTGTTGCACTTTTTGCCTTCCATCGCACAATGCCACTTAGTGGTGTTGTGAGGTGGTCACCAAGCACCCACAGCACCTGCAGACTTGTCAATTTCTAAAAAGATATATTGTAAAATGCGTAGTCTTCCATCACACAAGCATGCTAAGTGGCGTTGCACGATGGTCAGGACACATACACACTAATGAGTACAAAAAGTACACCTGTGTCTAGCTCTCCCTGTGGCAACAGGTGTGAGTTAATGGCCACAATACAAGGGAGCCAGGGCTCTAATACTAGAGCTTCGAGTGCGTGCATCTTGAGGTTAGGACTTCTGGAGTTAAACAGCATTACCCTTAGTTTCTTGTTCCTTGTGCTGTGGGTGGGTTTGACTTTTGAGCCTTGCCTAAAAAAGGCACTATGGGGGTGGCAAGAGCCTTTGCCAATATCCGAAAGCCCAGTGGTGACAGTTGCAAGCCGTCCCTAGCGAAGCAACATGGCTTGTCGAGCATGTCATCCCAGGCTGACAGACACTGGATCCCATTTGAATGACACCAAAATTTTAGCCAATTGTTAAAATCGATCATTTTGTCTTTGTACTGTGGCATCATTCTAGGTGAGGGTAAGATGCTGCTCAAGGTCAGGGTCATACCAGCCTGGGCAACATGATCAGAGAGCTCCTCTATGTCTCTTTTCATGTAGTCCAGGGAGGTACATCTCAGGTCATTCACACCAGCATGTACAATGACTGAGTCATATTTGTATTTGCTTTGGAGTGACCTGAGTGCTTGCATTATGTGGCGGATCCTAGCACCCGACAGGCAGCTCACTGTGACCTTCTCTTTATTCAGCCTGGTGAGCAGGACGTCAGTGTGTCTGACAATAGAGTCACCTATTACAAGAGTATAAGGTGTGTTATTCAGCCTTAAGGGCTGTGGCTGCTTGGCACACTGACTTTGTGGGCTATGTGTTGTGCATGTTTTGTTTTGAGGTAGCGTTTGCTTGGATGTCTGCTTTGGAGGTCTCTGTTGCTTAGGTAGATTTTTATTTAGAGCCTTCGAGTTTGTTTTTGTGTATTTATGTGTTTGGTTCGCTGATGTGGTGGGACTATGTGATACTGAAATTGTGTTGTGTGAGGTTACCTTCTCCTCCTGACTGGTTACACCAGTGTTGAGATGAGAGAGCTCAGTCTCCAGTTTGGCTAAATAGTTGCATCTCTCACATATATTTGAACCTGTTTGGAGGAGGAGAGGGTTGTACGTGTACATGAGACAGTTGTAACATTGCCTCAAAATTCCCAGATTCACCAGCTGGACTGGAGAGGAAACCATTGACTGACCTTTGGACATGCTAGAGTAATATAGGGAAACTGAGTTTAAGACGGACCAATAGAGGACAGGGTAATTGTAGAGAGTATAAGAGTAAGTAGTGCTTATGGTTTTAATAGTGCTAACTTTCCGTATTGATTTCCCTTTGCTCTTTTCCTGCTTGCCCCATATTTCACCACTTTCTTATCTACCCCATTTTCATACCTTTAATTTGATCAAAAATAGAATCACATACCACATACATGGTAGAAATGCCAATCACATTTTGTCCTCTGTGTTTGCGCAGAGTTTGGCATTGTACACCAATGAGAAATGACAGTGAATGGCTCTTCATGTCCTATAGCATAGTGCTGTTACCTCTGTTCAATGCTGCTTAAACTCACTGCACTAAACACATTAAAGAAGAGTAAAGGCACTAGTACTAAATATTTACTATAATATTTATTTAGATTTATGAATGTTGAAATATGCCAGTCCATGTGTGTACTGTTGCCATAAATCAATTGACTGATGTTAGTTTTTATACAGTGCTTCACTGTAGTCACTCCCTTTCATATTTACAAAAGTTATCACTTTTAATTATTTAATGCCATCCTGAAACATATATAAAATAGACCTAGCTGGATTATAACCATGTATCATTTATACTTAAAATAACAACTCACTCCTAAAATCTAGTTGGAAGACTACATATTTTCTCTTTTGGAAAATTTATAGGTGTTAATTTCTTCATAGAATATTTTTAACCCCTAACAAAATTTAACTAAGTTAGAAAACTGAGAAAAGTAGTTGCTGGAGCAGTAATAATGATTCTGTTGCAGATTAGGCACATATGCATTGGAATGCAAAATGGTTTCATCATTCTGGTCTGAATGTATAGAATTCTCTCAAGCATTGTGGTCTGATAAATGT
>NC_056750.1:148555553-148600553 GCF_019279795.1 Protopterus annectens
TATACCTGCCATCATTAAATGCTCTGTGACATACATCAGTAAAAAGTCGTGCTGATTACATGGGCACATACATCTTGTTTCATCCACATTATGTATTGCTGTTATATACACAAAAATGTCACATGTTTTGATTCAACGGAAACCTTTTGGAATTCATTACATGTGCAATTGTGTTGTTATTCCCAAGAATTATTGCGGTGGTCACCAGCACCATTGAGTGACTAGAAGCATTTGTGTCAGTAACTGTTCTACATGAACCACAGCCAACTAATTTGTAATTTGTCCATATATGGTATCAGGCCACTCAAACGCAGCTTTCCAATGAAAAACATATAGGAATATAATGTGCAGTTGATGCAATTGCATGACATTCGGAGAGTTTTATGATTGTGTGAACAGTACCACTATGTGGCATGTGATGCATAACCAAGGTTGTTTTTGCAGGTGTTGCCCCAAATCATTCCGTTAAGTAAGTGTAAAATGTTAAGGGGAATATACAGCTAAGCACAGAGCTGTCTATGGATGTCAACAGCCATACTCATCTGAAGAAAATAAACAGTCTGCTAGCTGACAGTTTGTCTCACACTTCATCACCCTGCCCCCACTGGCCAACAGCCAAAGTATACATGCAAACATGATTCACTTTATTTTCTCAGAAGATAAGCTCATCTGTACACTCTCTAAGGCTAAAACACTGAATCAATGGACCCAGACAACATCCCAGGTCGCCTATACCATGACTTAAAACCTGACATGGCAGACACACACAATTTGATCTCTACTTAAACACAGCCTACAGACACCTTATGGTCTGGCAGAAGGGAGTACAGAAGCCAACTATGACGATTCAAGATTTTGAATTCCGCGGTTTAAGGCATTTGGTGTATTTGCGGTTCGTGCAATATGTGTCGCCGTTTATGTATTTGCTGAAAAGGACTTTCGTGGTTATAATATAGACCCGAGTAAGGCATGTGTTATTGTAGTTAAACAGGCCAACATTCTACGCAGTTCTCATTCAGCTATCATAGTGACACTTACAGTATGGCACACGTGTGCATGTGTATACCTACCATCATTAAATGCTCTGTGACATACATCAGTATAAAGTCATGCTGATTACATGGGCACATAAGTCTTGTTTCATCCACATTATGTATTGCTGTTATATACACAAAAATATCACGTTTTGATTCAACGGAAACCTTTTGGAATTCATTATATGTGCAATTGTGTTGTTATTCCCAAGAATTATTGTGGTGGTCACCAGCACCATTGTGTGACTAGAAGCATTTGTGTCAGTAACTGTTCTACATGAACCACAGCCAACTCATTTGTAATTTGTCCATATATGGTATCAGGCCACTCAAACGCAGCTTTCCAATGAAAAACATATAGGCATATAATATGCAGTTGATGTAATTGCATGACATTCTGAGAGTTTTATGATTGTGTGAACAGTACCACTATGTGGCATGTGATGCATAACCAAGGTTGTTTTTGCAGGTGTTGCCCCAAAACATTCCTTTAAGTAAGTGTAAAATGTTAAGGGGAATATACAGCTAAGCACAGAGCTGTCTGTGGATGTCACCAGCCATACTCATCTGAAGAAAATAAACAGTCTGCTAGCTGACAGTTTGTCTCACACTTCACCACCCTGCCCCCACTGGCCAACAGCCAAAGTATACATGCAAACATGATTCACTTTATTTTCTCAGAAGATAAGCTCATCTGTACACTCTCTAAGGCTAAAACACTGAATCAATGGACCCAGACAACATCCCAGGTTGCCTATACCATGACTTAAAATCTAACCTGGCAGACACACACAATTTGATCTCTACTTAAACACAGCCTACAGACACTTTATGGTCTGGCAGAAGGGAGTACAGAAGCCAACTATGACAATTCAAGATTTTGAATTTCGTGGTTTAAGGCGTTTGGTGTATTTGCGGTTCGTGCAATATGTGTCGTTGTTTATGTATTCGCTGAAAAGGACTTTCGTGGTTATAATATAGACCCAAGTAAGGCATGTGTTATTGTAGTTAAACAGGCCAACATTCAATACAGTTCTCATTCAGCTATCATAGTGACACTTGCAGTATGGCACACGTGTGCATGTGTATACCTACCATCATTAAATGCTCTGTGACATACATCAGTATAAAGTCGTGCTGATTACATGGGCACATACGTCTTGTTTCATCCACATTATGTATTGCTGTTATATACACAAAAATATCACATGTTTTGATTCAACGGAAACCTTTTGGAATTCATTATATGTGCAATTGTGTTGTTATTCCCAAGAATTATTGTGGTGGTCACCAGCACCATTGTGTGACTAGAAGCATTTGTGTCAGTAACTGTTCTACATGAACCACAGCCAACTCATTTGTAATTTGTCCATATATGGTATCAGGCCACTCAAACGCAGCTTTCCAATGAAAAACAAATAGGCATATAATGTGCAGTTGATGTAATTGTGTGCAGTTGATGTGATTGCATGACATTCGGAGAGTTTTATGATTGTGTGAACAGTACCACTATGTGGCATGTGATGCATAACCAAGGTTGTTTTTGCAGGTGTTACTCCAAATCATTCCTTTAAGCAAGTGTGAAATGTTAAGAGGAATATACAACTAAGCACAGAGCTATCTGTGGATGTCACCAGCCATACTCATCTGAAGAAAATAGACAGTCTACTAGCTGACAGTTTGTCTCACACTTCACCACCCTGCCCCCACTGGCCAACAGCCAAAATATACATGCAAACATGATTCACTTTATTTTCTCAGGAGATAAGCTCATCTGTACACTCTCTAAGGTTAAAACACTGAATCAATGGACCCAGACAAAATCCCAGGTTGCCTATACCATGACTTAAAACCTGACCTGGCGACACACACAATTTGATCTCTACTTAAACACAGCCTACAGACACCTTATGGTCTGGCAGAAGGGAGTACAGAAGCCAACTATGACAATTCAAGATTTTGAATTTCGTGGTTTAAGGCATTTGGTGTATTTGTGGTTCGTGCAATATGTGTCACTGTTTACGTATTCGCTGAAAAGGACTTTTGTGGTTTAGTTGTTTAAAACTTTCATTTAAAGGCTCACTGCTGCTTTTCAGCTGTGAGAAACATTTCTGCAGTTTGTTTCCCACGTGGCTTTGCAGTTGCCCGCCCCTAGTGTAAATTTGATCTGGGACCCTCCTCCCAGTCTAGTGTCATTACCTTATTCTACCCAGTACAGGGAGAACATTTGAGAAGGCCAATCAGCTTAGTTTCTGCTACACCTTTCTCTCTTTCCTTTCTCTCTTTCCACTTTAAAAAAAAATTATCTGCTTTTACTGTATTTGTGTTTCTTCCTACTTTATTTTACTTTTCCGTCATCTTAAAAGTACTCAATTGTATTTATTACTGCTTGGTGTAACTCATTCTAAGCCTTTTAGTTTAAGCACTTGGGCTGCAGACCAGTTTTACATTAAGAAGGTTTGTGGTCTGCACTGTGGTGGCAGGACAGGTAGCTTACATCCTTCTAAGTTGGGAAATGCTGATTGAGGGCTCAGTGTCTGTTATTCTTAAAGTGTATTAATTCTGGTTTAAGCACTTGGGCTTCAGGCCAGTTATTTTACATTAAGAGAGTTCATGGTCTGCACTCTTGTGGGAGGAGAGGCTGGACTCTGCCCTTCTGAGCTGGGAATTTCTGGTTAAAGGCTTATAGTGCCTGCATATTTGAACTACTTCTTACTGAAATTGGTACACCTTGTTTGCTGTAGCATAGACTAGATCCAGGCCTGCTGAATCTTGCTTTGTTTGTATAACTTGAGCACTAATCCAGGCATTCTTTAAAGTATTCAATTGTATATACTACTGCTTGGTAGTAACTTGATTAAAGTGTAGCTATCATTCTAAGTCTTTTGGATTAAGCACTTGGGCTTCAAACCAGTTGTTTTACATTAGGAAGGTTTGTGGCCTGCACTGTGGTGGCAGGACAGGTAGCTTACATCCTTCTAAGTTGGGAACTGTTGATTGATGGTTCATTTTATGTTATTCTAAAAGTGTATTAGTTCTGGTTTAAGCACTTGGGCGTCAGGCCAGTTATTTTACATTAAGAAGGTTCGTGGTCTGCACTCTTGTGGGAGGAGAGGCAGGACACTGCCCTTCTGAGCTGGGACTTTCTGGTTAAAGGCTTATACTGCCTGCATATTTTAACTGTTTCTTACTGAAATTGGTACACCTTGTTTGCTGTAGCATAGACTAGATCCAGGCCTGCTAAATCTAGCTTTGTTTGTATGCTTGTTGTTTGTTTGCTTGTTATTTCCCTGAAATGCTAATTCCTCCTAAAACACGGCTTTTCAGTGCTTCTGCGGATCCCTAGTGATATCTGCATTACTTATTGTACTTATTTCCTTGTTTCACTTGAAAGAAAGTTACTGTTTGTCATTTTTGCATTTAAGTTACCTGTAACACATTGCATTTAAGTTACCTGGCACTTGCTCACTAAAGCAATTATATAAGTCAGCACTAAAAAATTAAAAGCATTACACCCTCACAAACTTCCCTTGTGTACCTTGTTCCCCATTGGAATTCCCAATAGTATTCTAGCATGTCCAAAGGTCAGTTGTCAATCTCCTCTCCGGTCCAGCTGGTGAATCTGGGAATCTTGAGGCAATGTTACAACTGCCTCATGTACACAGACAACCCTCTCCTCCTCCCATCAAATTCCAACATGTGAGAGATGCAACCATATAGCCAAACTGGAGGCTAAGCTCTCTCAACTCAGTACTGGCGTAACCAGTCAGGAGGAGAAGGAAACCACACTCACTACAATTTCAGTCTCACATAGACCTACCACGACAGCAAACCAAACACATAAACACACAAAAACATACTCGGAGGCTCTAAATAAAAATCTGCCTAAGCAGCAGAGACCTCCAAAGCAGACACCCAAGCAACTGCTACCCCAAAACAAAACATGTGCAACACATAGCTCACAAAGCCAGTGTGCCAAACAGTCACAGCCCTTAAGGCTAAACAACACACCTGATACACTTGTAATAGGTGACTCTATCGTCAGGCACACTGACGTCCCACTCACCAGGCTGAATAAGGAGAAGGTCACGGTGAGCTGCCTGTCGGGCACTAGGATCCGCCACATAACACAAGCACACAAGGTCACTCCAAGGCAAATACAAATATGACTCAGTCATTGTCCATGCTGGTGTGAATGACCTGAGACGTACCTCCCTGGACTACATGAAAAGAGACATAGAGGAGCTCTCTGAGCATGTAGCCCAGACCGGTATGACCCTGACCTTAAGCAGCATCTTACCCTCACCAAGAATGACGCCACAATATGAAGACAAGATGATCAATTTCAACAATTGGCTTAAGTATTGGTGTCATTCAAAGGGGATCCAATGCCTGTCAGCCTGGGATGACATGCTCGACAAGCCACGATGCTTCACTAGAGACGGCTTGCACCTGTCACCCCTGGGCTTTTGGATATTGGCAAAGGCTCTTGCTACCCCCATAGTGCCTTTTTTAGGCAAGGCTCAAAAGACAAACCCACCTCCATAGCTATCACAAGGGATAAGAAACTAAGAGTAATGCTACTCAATGCCAGAAGTCTAAACCTCAAAATGCATGCACTTGAAACTCTCCTTTGCATGGAGAACATCGATATTTGTGCAGTAACAGAAACCTGGTTCAAGGCTCCCGAGAGCACCCCAGCACAACCAGGTTATACCTCATACCATGCTTTTCAGCCCCAAAACTTGGACCAAACCACAAAAGGAGGGGGAGTATCAATATTCGTCAAAGATACCCACACCTCCAGGTTGGTGGCACAGTACGAAGCATCAGAGACTATCCATGTGCAACTAACAGTGGGTAAAACTGCCTTCCAGTTTATAGCCTGCTACAGACCACCCTCCCAAACCCAGGAACCCCACTCGGCCTTCCTGAGAACACTGGAAAATATGAAGGTCTCTCCAAACATCATTATATTGGGCGACTTCAACTACCCAAACATAGACTGGGAGCATTACTCTAGCTCCAACACCCTAGCCCAAAGGTTCCTAGAATTTATAAACTCAAATGCTATGGACCAACTTGTTACCACTCCCACAAGAGGGGAAAACATACTGGACCTGATCATCACCAACATGGGTACTCTATTCTCCAGACCAGAAGTGTATCCCTCACTGGTAAGATCAGACCATAAACTAATTTCACTGGATATTCACATCCTGACCCCACCCCCTGCCCAGAAAACCACAGTGAAAAACTTCTCTAAAGCAAATTTCACACTCCTCAAAACCAAGGTGGAATCCTTCAAAGCCCCCGGGCCTGTGGAAAATATGGCCCAGACCACAGAATCCTTTATAAACGCATTCTATGAACACCTTCAGGAATGCATGGATCATGCAATCCCAAATACAACCAAGACCCAATCCTCCAAAGGCAGACGTCCTGTCTGGTGGACCCCAGCCATAAACAAACTATACAATAGAAGGAGGAAGCTACTACATGATAGAGCAAAATCCCAAAAAGGGAAGGCCTCTCTGATCAGTATTAGCAAAAAACTATGGGCACTCATAAAATTGTCTAAGGCCAGCTTTGAGAGAAAAATTGCACAGGACACTAAGGATAATCACAAGGCTTTCTTTAGTTATGATAGGAACCTGGGTGGGAATTCCCAGATATGCTCAAAATTAGTCCAAAATGACAAAAAATACACCGAACCCACAGACATTGCCAACATCCTAGGTGACAGGTTCAGCGCAAACTTCTCCCCCCCTCCCCAACAAAAGGGCAAATATCTATCCCAGCAGAGTGATGCCCCCCTGACATCTCAGATGCTCAGGTAAGAGCTGCCCTCTCCAAAGCAAAAAAACACAGCATCAATGGGACCAGACGGTGTCCCAGGCTGCGTCCTACATGAACTCCAAGAAGAGCTAAACCCAAACCTAAAACTACTGTTCAATCTCAGCCTTACTACAGGATATGTACCCAAAGAGTGGTGTACAGCAACAGTGGTCCCACTCCACAAAGGTGGTGCCTCAACAGATCCTGGAAACTATTGCCCCATAAGCCTGGCTAGCTTGGTCTGCAAAGCTATGGAAAGAATCATCATGGATCTCATAAATAAAGATATTGGAGACCTACAGACACTGGATCCTACCCAGCTCTGCTTTGTTAAGGGCAGATCCTGCCTCTTAAACCTGGTTGATTTCTTTGAAACAGTCACCAAGGCCATTGACTAGGGGAAGGTGATCCACACAGCCTACCTGGACCTCTCAAAAGCCTTCAATACAATACCCCACTCAGGCATTATAGATAAGCTCACCAGCTTTAATATAAACCCCTATGTCACTAGATGGGTTGTAAACTGGCTCAAGGACAGAACCCACATGGTTAGAATTGCTGGAGCCATATCAGACTCCAAACCAGTTACAAGTGGCATCCCACAAGGCTCAGTCCTGGGACCTCTCTTGTTCGGTATATATTACTCGGAGATACAGGCCAACACGGAAGGACTGTGGCTGACCAAGTTCGCAGATGACTGCAAACTGGGCGCCATAATAGACTCTCCAGCTGACACAAGCATCCTCCAAAAGGGCCTCATAGAAACAGACAACTGGTGCCAGAGCCATGGCCTCAAGCTAAACGCCAAAAAGTGTATAGTCATCCCCTTTGGCAAAAACAAAGTGCCCGCAGATTACCACATAGGTGGTAATCCATTAAGTACAGAAGTAGTAATTAGGGACCTGGGGACCCAAGTTGATTACAATCTCTCATTTGACAACCACGTGGCCAAAGTGGTTAGAAAAACATTTTATATAGCCCACCTAATCATGAAGGGATTCACATCTAGATCAGGGGAGGTCATCGTGCCTCTTTACTCATCCCTCATCAGGCCCATAATTGAGTACAATGCCCCTTTTGGGATGTACCTTACCAGACACCTGCAGCAACTGGAAAGACCCCAAAAGTACCTCACCAAGAGGATCAAAGGGCTCAAACAGATGTCATATGCTGCCCGGTTAAAGAAACTCCAGCTCTACTCAGTGACATACCGCCTGCTCAGAGGCGATCTGTGCCTGACGTATAAAGCCATGTCAAACCCGGAATTAATGGACATTCTGCACCTGAGAAAATCCAAATCCCATCGAGCTACGCGCTTGAGAGACTTGAACCTCAGCACTGAAATAAATAGGACATGCTGGAGGGACAGATTCATAACCCAGAGGCTCCCTTCACTCTGGAATAAAATCCCAGTCCAGGTTAGGCAGAGTCCCTCATTGACTCTCTTCAAGAGGAATCTTGATGAGTGGATGGGAGATCGTAGGTTTACCCCGGGTATCACTTCTGTGTCACTGTTAGACAGAGGCACAGTATACTAACCTCGAAAAAGGGCATAGCAAAATTTATTTAAAATGGGTGGCGAAAGCCAAACACACTCTGGCTAGGCTTATAAATGCCCTAGGGCAGATAGCCTACTATGAACCTATGAACTTATGAACCTATAATATAGACCCGAGTAAGGCATGTGTTATTGTAGTTAAACAGACCAACATTCTACGCAGTTCTCATTCAGCTATCATAGTGACACTTGCAGTATGGCACACGCGTGCTTGTGTATACCTACCATCATTAAATGCTCTGTGACATACATCAGTATAAAGTCGTGCTGATTACATGGGCATATAAGTCTTGTTTCATCCACATTATGTATTGCTGTTATATACACAAAAATATCACATGTTTTGATTCAACGGAAAGCTTTTGGAATTCATTATATGTGCAATTGTGTTGTTATTCCCAAGAGTTATTGCGGTGGTCACCAGCACCATTGTGTGACTAGAAGCATTTGTGTCAGTAACTGTTCTACATGAACCACAGCCAACTCATTTGTAATTTGTCCATATATGGTATCAAGCCACTCAAACGCAGCTTTCCAATGAAAAACAAATAGGCATATAATGTGCAGTTGATGTAATTGTGTGCAGTTGATGTAATTACATGACATTCGGAGAGTTTTATGATTGTGTGAACAGTACCACTATGTGGCATGTGATGCTTAACCAAGGTTGTTTTTGCAGATGTTGCCCCAAATCATTCCTTTAAGTAAGTGTGAAATGTTAAGGGGAATATACAACTAAGCACAGAGCTGTCTGTGGATGTCACCAGCCATACTCATCTGAAGAAAATAGACAGTCTACTAGCTGACAGTTTGTCTCACACTTCACCACCCTGCCCCCACTGGCCAACAGCCAAAGTATACATGCGAACATTATTCACTTTATTTTCTCAGAAGATAAGCTCATCTGTACACTCTTTAAGGTTAAATGCACTGAATAAATGGACCCAGATAACATTCCAGGTTGCCTATGCTGTGACCCTGACCTGGCAGACACACACAATTTGATCTCTACTTAAACACAGCCTACAGACATCTCATGTTTTGGCAGAAGGGAGTACAGAAGCATTCATCTATCTGAACAATGGGGGTCATTGCCTGATGTAGGGACTTATAGACCCATAATTCTGGCTCTCCTCATCTGTGAGCAAGAATAATGACTCATCATGAACCTTATCAAAATGGACACAGGTAATCCCCTGACTGTGTACCAAGCACATTTTTGATCTGTTAAGACTACACAATGTCTGTTAAATCTGGTTGATGTTTTCATGATGGTCACCAAGGACATGCATGAGGGAAAAGACTGTTATCCCACGTAACTTGACCTGGCTAAGGCATCTGACACAAATACACAGTCAGATATTACAGATAAACCATCTCAGGTGGGCACAACCACCTACATCACCAAGTGGGTAGACAAATGGATAACAGACAGGGCACATACTATCAAAGTGTGTGAAATTGCCTCTAGCTAGAGTCCATTGACCAGGTATGTACCTCAGGGTTCTGTACTAGGCCCTTTCCTGTTCAATACTTAAGTCTCATAAGTCAAGACAAACTTACACATCCTTTGTCTAAGCAGCTTTGTGGATGACTGCAAACTGTGGACAGTAATTGAATCCAAGAATGCCACTGATGTACTGAAGAAAGTATTAGCACACAGTAATGATTGTTGCCACAGGAGACACACTGAATAAACAAAGAACATAATTATTTTCCTATTGAAAGCAAATACACAAGCTAATTACAATACAGACAGCGCACCCCTATGAGCAGACCAATTGGTATGTGACCTGTGTACTCAGGTAGATAGTAAGTGTAACTTCCATAAGCATGTGACCATAGTGGTGACAAAACATTTGTATGTAGCACAAGGGCTGAGTATGGCCAGGCCATCCTCATCAAAAAACATCATTGTCCCATTGTTCACAGCCCTTAACACACCAATAATTGAGTACAATATACCCTTTTGCATGTACTTCATCACACATCTTCCAGGGATGAATTATAAGTGTATCACATTTGCCACAGTGAGCTCACGCATATCTTTTTATTCATACATAAGTATTCTTTGTGATGCATAACCATTAGCAGTTGACAGTGCATACTTCCTTTCACAGTGTTATACAAGATGCGTATGTGATACGTCTTCCTGTGATGCACCCAATAACTACACAGCTCATTGACAGCATTGTTGGCATGGGTTACATTCCTGCAAGTGTGGATTGTGGCATATGTGTCATGCAAATCTCTTAACTTGTCAGGGTTACTCATAATGTAAACTATGGGTGTAACAGTGACCCTCTCAACACCTCCAAAATGTGGTAATTTTTGAGGAACGTGTGTCTGATTCCCCTTATAGATTACTGAGAAATCATTACAGTGGTACGAGTGTATTCATGCAGAACATCTAAATAACTGAAAATCATATATTTTATGCCAATGACAGATTGATGGTGGTATTATTCTGATACTGTTCATGACTGTGTGTGCTTCCGTCTACTGTTGTCTATGAGCCTGTTGCTATGTGTCTGGCTTGGTTGAGACCTGTGCTGACATTACATTCATATTCAGGCAACTCATTTTTGCACATCTTTACAACTTGCACATACCCCCTATTTTATATACTTTATACAAATGTCCTCTCCAGTGATCATGCCAGGGTGCTCATATCACAACCAGTCATGTCCATTGATATATGACCTTGTTTGACAGTCACACAGTATATAAAACCCTGTGTGATGATATGAATATACCCACACAGGAGGTGTAAACAGCAGTATGTACTGAACTATGTCATATGCAATTACTGTTCATGCTGCTACAAGTGTCTTTGGATTGTACGTACATTGACATGCCCTTATCTAGTGTACATTACCATGTCTCACTTGTCCTCCTCTCCTTTCTTCATTCCTGTCATTCATGTCTGTGGCCCTTTTCATTCCTCACACTTCCCCAGACTAGTGTATTTATAATGCAGTCTATGTACCTTACAAGATCACTACCAAACTTTTATTTCAGTACGACAAAAACATGTTTGTACTGTACAACCAGAAAAACACCAGCAACTAGGATTAATGGTCCACTTATGACTGAATAAATGATAATTGAAACACAAAACAAGCCATGTTTCAGTATATTAAATGTTTTATATAGTTACTCTGCCTCTGAGTATGCTTTGCTATAATGTGCTAGTACTGTATTCATTGCCTTGAATTAAATCCTGGTGGTCTTTGTGGCTGTCCATGGAATTTCGCTGATTAAGTTTGCTGTTGTAAACTTGTCTCCATTTTGAATGTGTCTGTGTTGCTTTACATGTTTTCCTGGCTGACAACACTGTTGCTGACCACAAAATCGCAGTTCTTTCCATGTTAGAGTGGTGCACAGCATGAATATGCAATTAACACAGCTACTCATCATGCAAAAATGTAAACTCAGTGTAGGCTGCATGCTAAGCCTATAAATAGTTTATTGAACGCCCAGGAAAGTGTGGAACTAACTTCAGCAAGCTCTTAAATAAAGCAAAACACTGCATATGTATAATATTTTGGCCATGATAGTACAAGTCTCTTGTTTTTGATAAAAACTGTTGTTCACTGTTATGTATTTTTATCACATCTTGAAAGCGAAATGATGGAAAATGCACTATAGACTGCATGCCTGACAGTAAAAGGAGACATAAGGGAAGAATAACCAGAATACAAAGAGAAGACAGAGCTGCATTTCTGCAAACATATTCATAAAGGCTTGTGTGATGACTAATTGCAATAAATATGTTGCCCACACACTTACAACCAACTGATAATGCCTAACTGGCTGAACTGTTAATACTGGATATGAAATGTGAATTGCTTGTATGTACATGATTTGATTGGTGTTGCAAAGCTGCGTCTTTGGTGAAGAGGGGTAACCCACTACAAATGTGTTTTGTAATTGCAATAGTCTGTTTGGTTCACATCCAGAGCTGTATAATTGTTTAATCTTTGTTTTCCTTTCTTTATCTTTTATTTTCTTTTTGGCTTTACCATTTGAGCAATGTGTGGCTAAGCACAAACATGGTTAACTGGCTAAAAATTGCAAATTTACTGCCAGTTACCTTACAAAGCACAAATACACTCTTAGCGGTATTGTGCAACAGTGAGGAAGATGGGTGGTAGTGGCATGCAGAAATTTCACTTGCTACTTGACTGTCTCTGTGTCTCAAGGTGTAAATACTCTGAGCTCAAAAAAGGAGAGCATATATAAAGCAGTGTGGGAGTCCCAAAGTAGCTGTTTTTGTTGAGGTAGGGTCATAATGATTATTAACACAAGTAATATATGTTTGCAATTGCCTTTTACATTTGCACTTTGCCTACCTGTGTGAAATCAAGGTTCACCTCTTAAGGAAAAAAGTGTAAGATTTAATTTGGTTCACCTTCCTTCACACAAACAGGCTCAATGGTGAGGTGTGGCCATTAGCATGCTGGACAGTACTGAGTGTGGAAAATACACAAGCTCCCTAGTTTTCTCTGTGGCCAAAGGTATACATTATATCCCTCTATAATTACAGCACTTGTGTTTGAGAGTTTTAATCCATTAATAAAGTAATGCAAGTCTATACATTTCCAGTATACTGTCAGGCATTAGTCCAACATTACAGATGAGAATGCATAGGTCAGGACCTTGTAATGTCACACACATACAGACTTAACTGAAGTATAGCACCGGTTACTCTTTAAACTTTATATCTGTTATAACCATAATTGACAAACACCTTTTCTTTGGCAAAGAGGAATAATCATCTGTATGGAAAGGTATGCAGGCTCTTTTTTACATAGGTTTGAATCCCACATTGTAAAATTACTTTTAACAGTGTGTAAGTCCCCACAAAATATGTGTCAAATGATCACAATGATCCATCTAAACTCATGTTTTTTAAGCCAATTCATTTTGCATTTCAGGACTGACCAGTGGAAAAAGTGTGACCTGGTATAACAGCACACATGACATAAATTAATGCCAAATGCCACATCATCATTGCTTGATTGATTAACAGCTTGCTATGACCTAAAAAAATATTATGGGGATAGATAAAGTTTTTGACAGTATCTGGAAGCCAAGTGGTGACAAGTGCAAACCCTTTTTGGCAAAGCATCATGGTTTGTCGATCATGTCTCCCCAGGCTGACAGATATTGGACCCCCTTATTCTGACACCAGAAACTAAACCAATTGTTGAAGTCAATCACATTTTGCTGGTACTGTGGCATCACCATTGGTGAAGGTAGGATACTCAAGGCTAGATTCATACCTGCCTGAGACACATATTCAGAGAGCTCCATCATGTCTCTCTTCATATAGTCCAGTGAGGTACATCTTAGGTTGTTTACATTCACATGGATTATGACCATGTTGTACTGGTTTTTGTGGTTTAAAGACCTAAGTGCATGCGTGATCTGGTAGATTCTCGCTTCAGACAGCCAGCTCACTGTGATCTTCTCCTTATTTGACTGTTAAGGGGGAGAGTAGTATGCCTTATAATGGATTATACAATGACCCCCCCCATCAATATTCCAAAATGTGCATGCTGATTGGTCAGCGTGCACGTTGTAAATCAGACTTATACTAATGGAAAAAGGTCCGGTCAGCCGGACTTTTTCCATTAGTATAAGTCTTTTTTTTTCTTACAGCAACAGAGAAAGCAAGATCTCTGTTGCGTTTTAGAAAGTGTCTCGCTATGTTAAAGGAGTTTAACATAGTGAGACAGCTTTAAAAAAAGCAACGGAGAAAAGAAGATCTCCGTTGCTTTTTTTAAAGCTGTCTCCCTATGTTAAACCCCTTTAACATAGCAAGACACTTTCTAAAGCAACAGAGAAAGCAAGATCTCCGTTGTTTTTTAGAAAGTGTTTTGCTATGTTAAAGGAGTTTAACATAGTGAGATAGTGAGACACTTTCTAAAAAGCAACAGAGATCTTGCTTTCTCCATTGCTTCCACCCACAGTTCTGATGTACTACATAAGCATACGCATGCGCAGTACTTCAGAACTGCCACAGAATACCGGACAACTACGGAAGGGCAGTAAGGAGGCATTATACAATGCCATTATTTAAGAAAACTAAGTATTTTTTTTTCTTAAATAATGTCATTGTATAATAGCAATAACCCACTTCTGGGTGCGGGTAATGCTGGATTTACCCACGGTTGTCTTTGGCCACGCCAACCATGGGTAAATCCAGCATTACTCACACCCAGGCATGGGTTATTGCTTAAATATCCAATAACTAGAATGTTTGACTGTGTGGTAATTTGCCTTATGGGCTTTGAAGTGGGTATACTATAATTTTCAGAGTTTTGTGCTGAAATGCTGTTTTCTGACTGCGTGTGACACTGCTGAGAGATGCTTTTAGGAAGTATTGGAAGCTAGGGTAGATTACCATAAAACACAATGCTTTCATGTATCTTTATCTCTAATTCTTTATTTTATAGCTACATAAGAAATCTCATGAAACAGGGAGGCTGAGTTTGGAGTGACTCAAAGAGGTAAGGGGTATGTATGCAGTGCAAATTGACATGATTGCATTAAATATATTGGGATTCTATAGATGAGTAGCAGTGTAAATATGCAAATCTGAACTGTAACAGCAAGCATGCATGCTTTCTTCTGTAGTTATTCGTATTTGTATTAGGCAAGTGTAATACTGTATTCAGATTAGGTGGTTTCAGTTCCCAATAGTAACCTATACATTCACATTCAACAAGTATCATTTTTAAATTTTAATTGAAACAATATTGACCTTAATGCCATGTTGTTAAGTTAATCTGTAGTTTCTTTAAAAGCATATATGGACTATCTGCATATTCCAAGGATTACTTGTAAAAATTAGCAATCAATTTTGGGACTGGAAAGCTCTACAGGTTATATAATAATGAAAGTATGTTTATTGTAATAATGAACGAATGTTACATATAATAGTTCTGATCATCTCTTTTCTTTTTTGTCTCACCCCACCGCCTTAACTATCTCTCTCTCTTTTTTAAATTGAAAATACACAATTCTGATGTCATAACTGTCTGCAAACAAACCAAATGCTTTTGAACACAGGGAGGTAGGCCATCCCTGCAGCTCAGCTGGCCAACCCTACCCTAGTTGCCACACCAACACCAAACAACTATGGAAGGAGACTTTTCAGCCCCTGCACTACCTGGCCCATCCATATTAGGTAGCATTGCCCCAGCTGTTGGTGCACTGGTACCCTTTGAGAAGTATTTGTGGAAGTGGTGATTACATCACCTGCCAGGAACTGCCAGGGATAGTGCTTGATGTCATAGAAACTGGCCTTGGTGCTTGCATCAGTTGCCTAGACAGGTTGCTCATTAAAATAGAAAATATACTCTCATGTCAAGCAGTCTCAAAGGGAACTGAGGAAGGGGACAGTGATGACAGTTCGTAGGGTGAA
Source organism: Protopterus annectens (assembly GCF_019279795.1). Lineage (NCBI taxonomy): Eukaryota > Metazoa > Chordata > Ceratodontiformes > Protopteridae > Protopterus > Protopterus annectens. The sequence goes on from NC_056750.1 coordinate 148,571,419, forward strand.
GACTAGATTCTTACTGTTCCCATGCTTGATGCACATATGCCATTGATGTCACCTACCTATCCCCAGTCAGGGTGTCCCCCAACTGTTTGTGTCCATCATCATCCCTGTGTCAGTCTTGCTTATCCCGTTTGCCTGCACCTGCTTCCTCACTTACTCTACCTACCTGACCCTCATATCCCTATGTCCTTCCCCCATTATTCCTATCTTCTGGAAATAAAAAAAAAATAATAATAATAATAAATAAATAAATGGGCACATGTCCCATAAAAAAACAAAACAAAAAAAGAATTGTCTCATACATAGCTCTTCACTTTGCACATGTATCTGTCTTCTCGACACACTTGAATTGGTACAACTGGCGATCTGTCTGTATTGTGGTGACAGTAACAATTCATCAAATTTTCCCTATATGTTCACATTACAGTGTTGAAGAAGTGGATATCTTTGTTTTATTCCTAGTTCCCTCCTGCAAATTTATTTATTGCTTCCCTTTTGTTCTTCCCCCTGCTTGGCCCCCATTTCACTACTTTCCTATCAACCTTATTTTCACATCTTTAATGTGATCCAAAAATAGAATCACACATCACACACATGACCAGAAATGACCTGAAGAAAAGCCTTCAGTTTTTGTCCTCTGCATTTGCATGGATTTTGACATCACGCACCAATGCCAAGCAGTGGTAAATGGCTCTATATGTTTTATGTCTAACCTGGTACATTTTTGCCATCAGCTGCACTAGACCAGTTATCTCTGTGCAATGTTGCTTAAACTCACTGTACTATAGGAGCACATAGTTACAGCAAAATAAAGTCAGTTCTTTGAAACGGTTACTCTAACAGTTCTTTAGACTGCCGAATGTAACACAATGCAACTTTCTATGTGGAGTGTTGACATAAATCACTTGAATGAAGCTTTTTTTGGCACATAATATCAAGGGTTTGATTCTAGATGCATCTCACATTATTTCTTAGTGTGATGCAATACATGTATGATATGTTTAATCATCCACATCTTAACATTTTCCATAGTTATGAGCTCTCATGGACATATACTGAACAATGGCCAAAAAAAGTATGTCTGAATTGATATCCATCCCCACAACTATGAGATATTTACCCAGCCTTGTTCTGCTTGTCATAAGCATGTTGTCCCTCTCCTAACCCTTCTGTACCCCTATATCAGTCACTTTATGCTCCAGAAGCAGCTTAATAATGAGAGCAGACCAAAAACATGTCCATGAATGTTCTATTACAACAAACACCCCTTTACTCTCACCTTTCTTTACATGTGTGTATCTATTAGGCTGATGGATGTTCAGGTCATATCATGGCTTTTGCATACTGACATGACTCTGCTGATGGGTAGTACAAACATGTTACCTTAACTCAGTAGGTTATTAGTGCTCCTGTAATGTGCAAGATTTCAAAATCTGCTGTAGGACTCCCTTTCTTTCATGTTCAGGTGATGTCTGATGAAATGCTCATCTAATGTGATATGGAAACTGTCCTTACTGTGAAGAATCATACTGCACACACATTCAGGATATTCAGCCCTACATAAATAGCATATCTGCTAAGTCATAATTATCATTCTAAAAGATGTACCACTCCTTGTCATTTCTAGAGAGCTGTACACACAATTAACATATGAATTGCAGTGAGGCCTGCAAAATAGCTACTAGTTATACAACTGTATTGAAGTAGGCATTACTGATAAAATTGGGGAAGACACATACTTCACTGTAGTCATTGATAGTCACATTTGCAGTTATGATCATGTTTACTTAGCTAATGCCATCCTGACACCATTTGTAAAAATAAAATTAAAAAAAAAAAAGAATAATCTGGATTTGACTCTGGCCCAGCTGTGTGGTCTTACATACTGTGCCACAGGCAAAACCTGTTTGCAGTCCTAATCACATTTACTTAGCTAATGCCATTTGCAAAAAAAAAAAAATCAACTCTGTGCTCTGCCCAGAGACTTACTAGTTTCACACACTGTGCCACAGACAAAAGCTACGTAGTGCTGACAGCCTCACCTCACTGCTGAGCCTGTTTGCATGAAGGAAGGCAAACCAAATTAAATATTATACTTTTTTTCTTAAGCAGAGAACCGCTTTTGCACAGTGCTTAATATTATACAAATGGGAAAGGCAAATTAACAGTTAGTTACATAATGAAACTTTGGCCCCAGTTTTACAAATATAGACCACACCATGAACATTACAGTATATGCCAGCAATTTCTCCCATAGCATGTCCTGCAAACTACTTCACAAGTTCAAGTTGAATTCATGAAATGGGAATCACCCATGTCCCAACACTTGGCCATCAACCACACAAATCAGTTTTTCATTGATGTGCTAAGTAAAGAGGTATTTAGCATGCCTTACCCTGGTTACTGGACTGTTATCTTCCATTACATGGAAAGGCATTCATAAACACAAGAGAAGTGCCGGGACATGTGTGCTTTACTGAACACAAACTTTCTTAAATTCATGTGTGGTCTGTAGCAATGCACTTGCAAATGATATATCAGTACTTAGGACATTGTCAAATGGACTACAGAAATACAGAGAATAACTGCATTCATGCATTTGGCATAGGCTTATACTGACTCTGGACATCGGTCAGCCATGCTCGTGTCACAATGATATTGTCAGTAAATTCTATTAATGTGGACATCACTTCATCTGAATATGAAGACATATACCTCCACCCTTGCAGTACTGGTGTTTCCAAAGTGTGTGTGTGTGTGTGTGTGTGTGTGTGTGTGTGTGTGTGTGTGTGTGTGTGTGTGTGTGTGTGTGTGTGTGTGTGTGTGTACAGATAGTCACAAGATCTTGACTACAGGTTTTGATGCCCTCACTCAGGTATCATTCAGAAAATACAGTGGTACATGACTTCACAGCAATTATATACAGCCCTCACACCATCATCTTCTCACCATACACTGATGATGTCATTTTCTATAAAGTGCACTCTGACACTATGAGAACCAGATTTATGCTATGGTGCTAACTTAATGTACTCTAATGTTTGGCTTGTGTAACTAGTTAAGTAGGGGAACAAATCCCACAACAGTTAATTTGTGTGTGTGTGTGTGTGTGTGTGTGTGTGTGTGTGTGTGTGTGTGTGTGTGTGTGTGTGCAGTCAGAAGAGTTTGACTCCAGTTTCTGCTGCCCTCACTCAAGTAACATGCAGAGAATACTTGTACACTAGTACATGACTCCACAACAGATTCATACAGATCTCTCATCATCTTCTCACCATACACTGATGATGTCATCCTCTATTAAGTGCACTCTGACACTGTTAAAGTCAAACTTGTGCCATAGAACTGGCATTAAATATTCTGTTCTTTAGCTTATATAGCTTGTTAGGTAGGGAATCAAATCTCACAACAATCAACTTTTGTATGTTATCAGAAGAGCTTGACTCCAGGTCCTGATACCCTCAGTCAAGTATCATTTAGAGAATACTTTTATACTGGTACATAATTGCGCAGCAATTTCAAAGAGACCTCACAATATCATTTTCTCACCATATACTGATGATTTCATCCTCTGTAAAGTGCAGCGTGACATATTTTAAGTCAATCAGGTACAGTGGCACTAGCATTAAGTATGTGTTCTCTACCTTGTATAACTATATAGATAGGTGTTGTAATCTCAACATTCAATTATAAGTTGGAAGACAGTTTTACACTGGGATGCGAGTTCACATCTAAGTCAAACAATCCTTCCAACATCTTCTTCTCAGCATACACTGATAATGTAATATCCTATAAAGTGCACTTTGACAGTATTAAAATCAGACTTGTGCTGTGGTGCTTATTCATAGGTTCATAGATTGATACTAGGCTATCGGCTCTAGGGCCTATACAAGCCTAACCATAAAAATTCCCTAGTTATTTCTTCCCACAATATTTACTTCCCCAAACCCCTGTCTAGCAGGGTGACTGACATGATCCCTGGGGTGAATTTCCCATCTCCCATCCAATCATCAAGGTTCCTTTTCAAGAGGGTCAAAGGGGCACTCTGCTTGATATGTATGGGCAGTCTATTACAGAGTCTGGGGAGTCTCTGGGTCCGGATTCTAACCCTCTAGCATGTTTTGTTCATTGTGATGACAAGGTTTAGATCCCTGGAGTGCGTGGCTCTGAGGGATTGGGATTACCTTAAGTGTAGCGTGTCCAACAGCTCTGGGTTTGACATGGCCTTGTATGTCAAGCAGAGATTGCCTCTGAGTAGACGATATGTGACAGAGTATAGCTGGAGTTTTTTTAGATGGTCAGCATAGAGCATCTGCTTTAGGCCTGTGATTCTTTTAATGAGGTATTTCTGCAGCCTTTCCAGTTGTTGCAGATGTCTTGAGAGGTACATACCAAATGGGCATTGTATTCTATAATAGGTCTAATGAGGGATGAGTACAGTGGGAAAATGATCTTCTTTTTTTCTGGATGAAAAGCGCTTAGTGATGAGGTGAGCCACATAGAAAGATTTCCTGACTGTTATGGTGATGTGATTATCGAAGGTGAGACCAATGTCCACATGTGTCCCTAAGTCTCATATCACAGTTTTGGTGTTTAGTGTACTGCCACCTATGTGGTAATTCACGGGTACATTTTTTTCCCAAAGGGGATATTAAGTAGTGTATTCTCTGGCATGTCTACCTGATAAACAGGGGTCTAATCTCACAGCAGTCACTTGTATGTGTATGTTTATTCAGCTATCAGTTTGGAGACAGTATTACACTGGGATGTGAGTTGACATCTATGTCACACTTAACATCTTCTCAGTATGCACTGATAATGTCATCCTCTATAAAGTGCATACTGGCAGTATTAAGTTCAGACATCTGTGATGGTGCGAACACTAAACACTGTTTTCTAGTTTGTGTAACTAGATAGGTAGGGGGTTCTAATCTCGCAGAAGTCAAGTTGAATATGTTTGTTCCGTCAAATATCAATCTGGTGACAATTTTACATCGGGATGTGAGTCTACATCTATGTCACACACTCCTCCTAACATCTTCTTCTTAGCAGACACTAATGATGTAATCTCCTATAAATTGCACTCTGGCACAGCTAAAATAAGACTTGTGCCATGGTGCTAGCATTAAGTGCTAATATTTCCAGTTTGCCTAACTAAATAGGTAGGGGTTGTAATTTCATAGCAATCAACTTGTGTGTGTCTTTATTTAGCTATCAGTCTGGAAACAATTTTAAAATGAGATGTGAGTCCACAGTGATGTCACATAATCCTTCTAACATTTTCTTCCCTGCATATACTGATGATGCCATCTCCTATAAAGTGCACTCTGACAGTATTAAACTCATACATCTGTGTTGTCTAGCTTGTGTAACTAGGTAGGTGGAGGTTCTAGTCTCACAGCAGTCAACTTGTCAACTTGAGTTTATGTGTGTTTATTCGACTGTCAGTCTGGAAACAATTTTACACCGGGATGTGAGTCCACATCTATACCACACAATACTTCCAACATCTTTTTAGCATACACTGATAAAGATGTCATCCTCAATAATGTGTACTATGACACTGTTAAAGTCAGTCATCTGTAGTGGTGCTATTCTTAGACTGTATATAATCCAGCTTGTATACTTAAGTGTTTGAATCTAACCTCAATCAACTGTTGATGTGTGTGGCTGGTAGTATATAACGGTCATTGTATGATGTTTTGAATCTCTTTTCATTTGATTCCCACTTAGGAGCAGATTGTACATAGCCCCACAAATCTAACATCTGCTCTTCCCTTTGTCTACATAACATCCTTTCTGTGGACCACTGTGAATGTCATCATCTCAAAGAAGAATACACACATCATGGAGCAGAGACCTTACATTACCCTGTGCAAGCCATCTGCAGACCACTGGATGTATGACTGCTAATTCTGTCATGGGGTGGTGCACACAAACATATGACATATTCTTATTCACTTGCAACATTGGGGAATTCACTGTATGCACAATTGTGTTGCTATTCACAAGCATTATTCAGGTGTTCCACAGAAGCATCATGGGACTGTCAGCATTTGTATCATTAACTGTTCTACCTGAATCACATCAACAACAGTTGTAATGTAGCAATATATGGTGTCAGGGCTGTCACTCACACATTTCTACTGATAAACATATAGGTTAATGATGTACAACTGATGTAATGGCATGAAACAGATAGAGTTGTACAACCATGTTAACAGTTCCACTTTGCTGCATGTGATTCATACACAGTGTTTTGTTTGGAGTTGATGTCACAAAGCATTTTGAAACTGCATCTAAAATCTTAAGGGGGATATCCAGCTGTGTGCAGAGCTGGTTGTGGGTGGCACCACCCATACTCATCCACAGAAAATAGATAATCTGCTAGCTGGCAGATTTGGATCAGACTTCAACCAATAGTCCCCACTAATCTTCACCTAAAGTATAAATGCTACCATTCCTCAGTCTATTATCTCAAGAGAACATGTCAACTTTGACCTTTATGGCTAAAAGCACAGTATCAGTGGTCTATGACAACATCCCAGGATGCCTTTTAAACAACTTCAAACATGACTTGTCACATCCACTTGTATTCCTATTTGACTACCGACCCCAGACAGGCTATGTTCCGGAAGAATGGTGGACAGCATCAGTCATCCATCTGCTCAAGGGGGGCCATCAACATAACCTGGGAATTATAGACACATAAGCCTAAATAGCCTCATCAGTAAGTCCATGGAAATTATCATCATGGATATATCAACAAGGATATAGGCAATCTTCCACCTCTGGAACCAACCCAGTCTGAATTTAAGAATAGATCATATCTGTTAAATTTGGTTGACTTCTTCAAGAAGATCACCAAGGACATGCATGAGGGAAATACTGTACACCCCAACTAATTTGACCTGGCAATGGCATTTGACACAATTCCACACTCAGGTTTTATAGAGAATCTCTTGACTGGGCATAAATCCCTACATTACCAGATGCATAGCAAAATGTATCACTAACAAGACACATAGGTTCATAGGTTTATAGGTGTGTACTAGGCTAATGGCCCTGGAGCCCTTACAAGCCTAATCCATAGGATTACCCTGGTAGCATGCCACCTGACCTTAGTTCCCTAGTGCCTCTGTCAAGTAGAGCCACTGGAGTGATCCCTGGAATGAATTTGCTATTTCCCATTCACTCATCAAGATTTCTCTTGAAGAGGGCCAGTGAGGTTCTCTGTTTGACATGTATGTGAAGTCTATTCCATAGCATGGGCAATCTCTGGGTTATGAACCTGTCCCTCCAGCACTTTCTGTTGATTGTGGTAATGAGGTTGAGGTCAAAGTAGGTGAATTAACTTCTAGCAACAGGCTAGTCATCAGGGGCATATCACAAGTTTTTGTACTAGGCCCTTTCCTGTTCAGTATTTATTTTTCAGAAGTCATTGATAATATAGACAGTCTTTGAATAAGTTTGCAGCTGATGGAAAATTGGGGTCAATCATGGAATTCACAAACATTACTGATATTCTTCAGAAAGGATTAATGCACACAAACAATTGTTTCCAGAACCATCTTTGGAAAATAAATGCAAAAAAATCATAATTATTCCCACCTAATTACAATATAGACAACATCCCCCTAAGAGTAGATCCAGTGGTATGTGATGTAGTTACTCAGGCTGATAGTAATCTAAACTTTGATCACCATGTGCCCATAGTGGTGAGAAACTCCTTCTATGTGGCACAACTTATAAGTAAGGGCATAGCATCCACATCAAATGATGTTATAACTCCATTGTGCTCAGCCCTGATACACCTATAATTGAGTACAATGCATCCTTTTGCATGTACATCACCAGACATATGCAACAGTTGGAGTGAAGCAAGAATTTTCTCACCAGGAAGATGCAAGTTATAAAAAATAAGTCCTACACAGAAATAATGAAAGCCCTATCAGTGTATTCTATCTCTTACAGACTACTAAGGGGTGCTCTGTGTCTGTTCTACAGGGCAGTGTCCATCCGATCAGACCTTGATGGGAATGTTACACATTTATAACACAAACTGCATGAGGGTTACTAATTCCAAAGATCTTAACCCAGCTTCTGACATAAATAAATCATGTTGGAGTGAGAGATACATCTCTCTGACTACCCTTTCTATGGAACAGGCTTCCCATGCAACTGAAATGGCAGATAAGACTCAACACTAACAGAGCCCCTGAACTGAACTCTCACAAATCCATAACCAGTGTGCTAAACCTAAGGAAGCTTCAACATCATGCCTATCACTGAGAGTAAAAGGGACTGTTTTACCTGATTTTTCATTGAAATTTTGTTTATCGCTCCCAAAGACAGTGGGTCTATATTAGAACATCGAAGTTTCAAAACTTTGAATGTTCTAATATCGAGCCCTATTCAGCGAAAGCTGAAAATATTGAAGCAATACAAAACCAAACTTTTTCCTAGGGAAAGAATTTGGTTGTCCGTTTCTGTTGCTTCGGTATTTTCAGTGATGTGGTGGAAAGCACTAGGAAGCCTTAAACTCATACAAACACTGAACTCTCCTTGTTAACAAGGAGAAATTAATAGTAGGCACTAAACAGCCTATAATTGCAAAGTACCTTGCTAAGGAAACAGCTCCTATACTTTACAAAGAAAAAAAAAAAAGCCCCAAACCAGGCATGTCCAAGGGTCAGCTTCCGGTGATTTCTCCTGTCCACCTGGTGAATCTGGGCATACTGGGGCAATGCAGCAATTGCCTCATGTACACAGACAACCCTCTCCTCCTACCACCCAACACTACAACCTGTGAGAGATGCACTTACATAACCAAAATGGAAGCAAATCTCTCTCCACCTAAGATTGTGCTAAACAGTCAAGAGGAAAATGTTAACACCCACACTACACCTCAAGCAACACATAGCCCTTCTAAACCCACACCACCAACACACACATATAGCAACACTAAATCCACATATGCAGAGGCCCTTAACTGTAACCTGCCCAAGCAACAAAGACCTCTGAAGCTGAAACGCAAACAAACACCAGTCACAACCAATGTGTCACATAGTTCACAACACCAGTGTGCCACCCAGCAACAGCCCCTAAGGCAAGACAAAGTACCTGACACTTTAGTCATAGGTGACTCTATAGTCCAGCACACTGATGTCCCTCTCACCAGGTTGAATAAGGAGAAAATTACAGTCAGCTACCTGTCGGGTGTCAGGATCCGCCACATAACGCATGCACTCAAGTCACTCCACAACAAGTACAAATATGACTCTGTCATTGTCCATGTTGGAGTGAATGACTTGAGATGTACCTCCCTGGACTACATGAAAAGAGACATGGAAGAGCTCTCGGATCATGTGGCCCAGGCAGGTATGACCCTAGCACTGAGTAGCATCCTGTCTTCGCCCAGGATGATACCACAATATAAGGATAAAATGATTGACTTCAACAATTGGCTAAGCTTATGGTGTCATTCAAATGGGATCCAGTATCTGTCTGCCTGGGATGACATGATTGACAGACCACGATGCTTTGCCAGAGATGGTCTGCACCTGTCAGCCCTGGGATTCAGGTTACTGGCTAAGGCTCTTGCCACCCCCATAGTGCCTTTTTAGGCAAACTTCAAAGGACAAAACCACCACTGTAACAGGTACAAGCATGCAAAATCTGATGGTAATGCTACTCAATGCTAGAAGTCTAAACCTCAAAATGCACTCTCTCGAGGCACTCCTAAAAATGGAGAACATCGATATCTGTGCAGTAACTGAGACCTGGTTCAAGGCTCCAGAGAGCACCCCTGAAATACCAGGCTACAACTATTACCACACTTTTCGGCCACCAAACCAGGACCGAAACACTAAAGGTGGAGGAGTGTCAATATTCACCAAGGATATTCACACCACTAGGCTAGTTGGCCAACACAATGTGTCTGAAATTCTCCAAGTGCAACTAACACTAGGTAAGACTGCAATCCAAATTGTAGCTTGCTACAGATCCCCCACCATACCCCAAGATTCTCACTACACCTTTCTAAACATACTGGAAAATATTAAGATAGAACCAAACACCCTAATACTGGGTGATTTTAACTACCCTGCCATTAACTGGGAAAACTACTCATGTCCCAACACCTTTGCACAACGGTTCTTGGAATTCATAAATTCCAACGCCCTGGATCAACTAATCCATAGTCCCACCAGGGGCTCCAATATCCTAGACCAGGTCATTACCAACATGGAAAATCAATGCTCCATACCTATGGTCACCCCCTCGTTAGTCAGGTCTGACCATAAGCTAATCACCCTTAACATCCACATCCCAACCCCACCCCACCCCCAGTAAAGAAACCACCATAAAAAACTTCTCCAAAGCCAACTTCATGCTACTCAAGTCAGAAGTGACAAACTTCATGACACCCATGCAGACGGGAACTGAAAGTTCAACTGCTGAATCGTACACTAAGGCACTGTATGAGCACATCCACTCATGCATGAATCGTGCCATCCCAAATAGAACCAAAATGCTCTCATCCAAAAAAAGGAAACCAATCTGGTGGTCCCCTGCTATAAACAAACTTTACAACAAAAGGAAGAAACTTTTGCAGAAAAGAGGAAAATTCCAGGATGCAAAAATCTCCCTTACTAGCCTCAGTAAGAAACTGAGATGCCTCATAAAATCCTCCAAAGCTAGTTACGAAAATAAAATTGCCAAAGATTCCAAAGACAACCACAAAGAATTCTATAACTATGTCAAGAATCTAAATGGCAATGCTCAGATCTACTCTGAGCTAAAACAGAATGGCATTAAATATACTGATCCGAAGGATATTGGCAATATCCTGGCAGATCGATTCAGTGCCAACTTCACCCCCCTCCCACCCCCTAAATGGCCCATCTCAATACTGGAAGATTGCCAAATTCCAGTAATAACGGCCACACAGGTACAAAATGCACTCTCTAAAGCCAAGAATACAGCATCCATGGGACCAGATGACATCCCAGGCTGTGTACTACATGAACTACAATATGAACTGGCACCTCACCTAAGTGCCATGTTTAATCATAGCCTTACCTCAGGTTTCATGCCCACTGAGTGGCGCAGAGCTGCAGTTATCCCAATCCACAAGGGGGGATCCACCTTGGATCCTGGAAACTACTGTCTCATCAGTCTGACAAGCCTTATCTGCAAGGCCATGGAGCGTATTATCATGGAACTTATAAACAAAGACATTGGCAACCTTCAAACACTGGACCCCACCCAGTTTGGGTTTGTGAAGGGCCAATCTTGTCTCCTGAACCTGATTGACTTCTTTGAATCAGTCTCCAGAGACATGGACAAGGGTAAGGTGGTCCACACAGCCTATCTAGACCTTGCCAAGGCCTTTGACACCATCCCCCACTCTGGAATCATAGATAAAACTTACTAAGATGGGCATTAATCCCTATGTCACCCAATGGGTTGCTAAATGGCTTACTGATAGAACCCGCACTGTAAAAGTAGCCGACTCCAAATCCAGCTCCAGACAAGTGACAAGTGGAGTACCTCAGGGTTCAGTCCTGGAGCCGCTCTTGTTTGGCATCTACTTCTCTGAAGTACAGGTCAACACTAAGGGACTCTGGCTAACAACGTTTGCAGATGACTGCAAACTGGGAGCCATTATTGAATCCCCAAATGATGTGGATACTCTACAAAAGGGCCTTACAGAAACAGATGCTTGGTGCCAGAGCCATGGGCTCAAGCTCAATGCCAAGAAATGTATTGTTATCCCTTTGGGAAAAAACATGTATCCATGAATTACCATATAGGTGGCAGTACACTAAACACAGAAAGTGTGATAAGAGACTTAGAAACACAGGTGGACAGTGGTCTCACCTTCGATAACCACATCGCCACAACAGTCAGGAAATCCTTCTATGTGGCACACCTCATCACGAAGGGCTTTTCATCCAGAAAAAAGGAGGTCATTGTCCCACTGTACTCATCCCTCATTAGACCCATTATAGAATACAATGTCCCATTTGGTATGTACCTCTCAAGACATCTGCAACAACTGGAAAGGCCTCAGAAATACCTCACTAAAAGAATCACAGGCCTAAAGCAGATGCCCTATGCTGATCGCCTTAAAAAACTCCAGCTATACTCTGTCGCATATCGTCTACTCAGAGGCGATCTCTGCTTAACATACAAGGCCATGTCAAACCCAGAGCTGTTGGACATGCTACACTTAAAAAAATACCAATCCCAAAGAGCTACACACTCCAGGGATCTAAACCTTGTCATCACAATAAACAAAACATACTGGAGGGATAGGTTCCTGACCCAGAGACTCCCCAGACTCTGGAATAGATTGCCCATACATGTAAAGCAGAGTGCCTCTTTGGACCTCTTCAAGAGGAACCTTGACGATTGGATGGGAGAAAGGAAATTCACCCCAGGGATCACGTCAGTCGCCCTGCTAGACAGGGGTCCAGGAAAGTAAATAATGTGGGAATTGTTATGGCTAGGCTTGTATAGGCCCTAGGGCTGATAGCCTAGTACCAACCTATGAACCTATGAACCTATGAACCTATGAAGGTTATGGGTCGGGTTCAGGTAAGTGGGCGATTGAGTGCGAATTAGGTTAGTTAGGCTTAGGGTGCAGGTTAGGTGTGTGTGCGATTGTATGGATGTGAGGATCAGGGCGGGGTTGGTGAGTTAGGGTTAGGGCACGGGTTAGGTATGTGTGCGAGTGTGTGGATGTGAGGGTCAGGGCGGGGTTGGTGAGTTAGGGCATAGGTGAGGTGAGTGTACAATAGTGATGGGCCTTAGGGTTAGGGTTTGAGTTAAGGTAAGTGGATAGTTAGTGGTGTGTGTATAGTTTAGTGTAGGGTTAGGTGTAAGATTTTAGGTGTATGTGTGTGTTTTGCTGTTTGTTTGGTGTGCTTCTGTTGTGTGTATGTGTTTTGGAACAGCAAATTTTTTCCCTAGGAAAAAATTTGCTGTTCTGTATGTTCGATGTTTTCAGCTTTCACTGAATAGGGGTTGATATTAGAACATTCGAAGTTTTGAAGCTTCGATGTTCTAATGTAGACCCAAGACAGTAACTTAATGTCTTACCATAGTTAGAAGTTTGGTCTGATAAAGTGATCTGCGAAAGTGCATGGACTTTTACGATTGAAAAATGGTAATTTTTATTCCTCTATTTTTATCTTTTTTTATGTTTATTTATGATGGCCTGTTACAGGGTTTGATGGGGTCATAGCACTGATTTTTATTTTGAAGAAGACAGCTTTATGGTCTGACTTTAACAGATTGAACACTACAGTAGGCAGGTGCCGCATTCTCCCATATTGTTCATACCTGATCCAGGATGCTTGCGCCACTAATGGGCAAATGGACTAACTGGTCTAGTGTGTTTATGCTTGTGTTTACAAAGCCATAGAATCTCTGGTCCTATACGATTTACTTCATAAAGGAGTAGTTAACATCCCCTATGAATATGGTATTGCATTGAATGGTAAGGGATTCCAGTCGGTCTAAGTATGACCTACAGGTTTTGTGAGTCAAAGAGGGTGATCTATAGCTGGCAAGGATATGTTATAGGACTTTACCTATGGTAAGTTGGACATGGAGAAGCTCAAGAGCATCATCCAACTTTGACCAACCTTGAGGTATGTTTGTTTTTGATATAGATCAAGACACCTGTAGCAGCTAATATAAATGTATGGAAGGTGTTGTATACCTCCACTGCCAGGGTAATATCAGTGGTTTCAAACCCATGACTTTATAACTGCACAGATATCTGCATTCTTCAAGTTTAGGAGAGCCTGGAGGGAGTGATTTTTTTTATTTAGGCTCCTGGCATTGAGCAGTAACACCTTTACATTTCCTTGGGTTAGTTTTGCCAATTTGGAAGTTATGCCAGTTTGACATTGCCTAGAAAAGGTGTTGTTGGGGAGGACAAATATTTATCCAATATTTGAAAGTCTAGAATGAACAGTTGCAGACCATCCTTAGCTAAACAATGTGGTTTGTTGACCATATCATCCCATGATGACAAATAATGTAACCCCTTTCAATTGCACCAGAAGCTTAGCAAATTATTAAAATCAATCATATTTTCTTTGTATAGTGGTATAATCCTTGGCAAGGTCAAATACTGCTCATTGCTAGGCTAATACCAGCCTGGGACACATATAATCTGAGAGTTCCATAATGCCTTTCCTCATACAGTTCAGGGAAGTACTTCTCAGATATTTTACACCCACATGGACTATGACTGCATCATACTTGTGGTTCATTGATATGAGTGCATGAATGACTTTGTGATCTTGGCCCCTGATATGTAACTTAATGTGAGTTTCTCCTTGTTCAGTCTGGTGAGTAGGGCAGTCGTATATTTGACAATGGGTATCCCCTTCTTGTGCAGTGATGACCTGCTTGCTAAGTAGAGATCTCCTTTCTTCCCCAGTTCATCAGTAGAGTTATACTCCCAGCCTGCCAAACAGATTCTCAAATCCTCAGGCTAAGTGCTAAGGGCTTGTTTCCTCACCAAAAGGTCTGCTAGACTTGTATCTATGCTCATGAAACTTTTTTCTTTACGCTTCAGGTGTTAACCTAAAACATTCCAATAAACAATTGTTTAACTTTATTATAGTTTAAACAATCAGTATCAGACAATTTAGAACCAGCAGTTAAAGCTTTACTATGGAGTATGGGGGTCAGGAAGTGTACCCACAAATACAACTATCAAAATTATTATCCTCTGTAAACTGTTGAAGAAATTTACTGACTTTTATTGCTTTTGGAGTTTGGTTATTCCCTTCCCCATTACCTCCATGACCCCAGTGAACAGTCAGCATCTCCCTCTCATGTTGGTACTGTTTCTCATTTTCTTCAGCCTACAAATGCCTCAGTCTCTCTGCTGATTCTAATTCCAGGCATGTGGCCACAAGTTCAAGTCTCTTTTACTCCAGACAGGCTTTTAAGTCTTCTGAAGAAAAAGTCAACTGTCATGTTTCTAAGGGCTGCATATCCCCATCAGCAGACTGGCTATCCTTCTGGTTGCTGGTTAGGGCTACAGCTATGACTAAGGCTGAAATAATTTCCTATTTAGTCAGGTTGGCATGCACCAGTCCTTTGGCTTCGCACACGTTGGCAAACTGGTTCTTTGTCAGCTTGCCATAATCCTCTGATGACATCTTTGCCTGCTTTCACTGACTAAACTAAACTAACAAAAAATAAATAAAACTGTTGTAAAAATGAAACGCTGAATGTTTACCTTGTGGCTGCTGAGAGTACACACACCTTCAGTGAGAACTGCCTACAGGCTACTGAAGTTCAATTAATATCCACACCACTGCTCACCAATATGTGACAAACCTCCTCTGTGCCAGTATTCAAGGAGCCTCAATCCATGCCACTGACACTGGTGAGGGACATTCACTTAGAACAAAGATAGATACACACAGTTTTTACAGATGCAGCACTCTGCACCTAGTATTTTCAGATGCTGCACTCTGCACTAAGTACATTTTCCCTTACGAGCAAACGGAGCACACTCAGTCCTGGGGATGGGTTTCTCTCTCTCTCTCGCTCTCTCTAGGCCCCAAATAAGACTCCCCACTGACACAACTGTAGAGCTGAGTCCTTCGCTGAGTGTTCCAAGCCCAGTCCTCCATCACCCTCTCTGTGAAACCAGTGCTGTGTGTTCCTGTTTCAATTAGCTGACACACACACTCTTCAAGATTTGATTTTCACACACACACACACACACACACACACACACACACACACACACACACACACACACACACACACACACACACACACACACACCTAGGAAAGGCTGGCACACATTTACCAGCTATGTCCCTCTGCCCAGAATATAAGGTAGATGCTGTCACTAAAATACCCCAAAGCCAGCTACGTTAGGGCTCTTACAAGGGTACTCAATTATACTAAGTAAAATTAATATAATACAAATAGTAGTGCTTGACCAATGCAGTACTCTCAAATGTTAAAATATTCTCTAAAAGCCCAGCCACAATGAACAGATTAAATATTGTTAATAATAAATAATAAAAGAACATGAAAATACTATCTTTAAATATTGTGCTAAGTAAAATACTTTTACTGTTATAAAATCTATTTACAATAAACACCAGAGTTTCAGACACAGGAAATATTTAAAATAACACAGATGGGAAAGGTTCACACAGATACAGGAAAACAAGACTTAACTAATCTCACTATATTTATTGACTTGTCTAAAGAATTACTGTCCCCTAGTTCACTTACTAGAGGAAGGCAAGTTGACACACGTGAGTGGTCCTTCTTCATCAGATTTCTGAAAAAACAGATTGCCCTGAGACTTCTGTCTCTTTTAGTAAAACATCATTTCAGTATTGGATTGCAGAATAACATCACATACATCTGGTCACCTGACTTTTGGTTCCCACACTACCTCCTTTACTAGAAAATGAACCAGAATCTAGCACATATGTGTTGCAATACACTCACACATACCCCAGGATTCATCAAGCTCTGCACAGCATGCAGGAATAGTGCAAGGGCTGCTGCAGGCAATATGGCTGTTGTACGATCCAGGAATAAGCTCCCAGGACCTGCACAAGCGCTCTTGCACTATTCCTGCACAGACACAAACCCTTTATGCTAATTTCCTAATTTTCTGGTGAAAACCATGCAAATGAGGTGAATTAAGAATCCAGGAAGTCTGTGCAGGAATATTGTAGACTGCAGAAATGTATTCAGCCAGTAACTGAATATATTTCTGCAACCTACAAAACAGGGGTATAACAACTCACACAAATGCATATATTAGAAGGGTTAGGCATATCAAAGGCCAAATATATGGTCATAGGCATGAAAATTAGTTTCAAAATTATAAAAATTAACTTTTTTTTTGTTGGCCGATTTTGGCCATTTAAGCGCAGGGCAGCAGTGCGCAAACAGGATCGGTCTGAAAAAAAAAAGCTGGAAATAAGCTTTTAAACCAAAATCATAATTGTATTTATTTATTTATTTAACATTTGTCCGACTAGGTTCCACAGAGCCTGTTTACAGCGGAGGCCTGGGGAGAAATGTTCCAGATGCATGTCTTTGGAATGTGGGAGGAAACCGGAGTACCTGGAGGAAACCCACGCGAACACAGGGAGAACATGCAAACTCCACACATAAGGCACCCCAGCCAAGAATCGAACCAGAGAACCTCTCGCTGTGAGGTGACAACGTTAACCGCTGCACCACTGTGCTGCCCATTTCTGCCATAAAAGTCAATGGCATGCATAACACAACAAGACCAGGGAATAGTGATTGCTAAGGGGGGAAGGCTGAGAGTCAGATTTGTAACCATGCATTAGCAGTCAATCCTATGCAAATTAGGGTGAATGATACTGAATCACAGAGTTCCCCTCAGTGCTAGCTAGCACCCAACTGTGTAGGTGCATTAAGACCACGGTATAAGACTAAGAGCTAGATGACTTCATAAGGGAGTGTGTCATGCATGTTGTAAGCTTATTGGAGCCCTATAGCCTGTGTTTGCACTTAGCTAAGCACAGCTAAGGCAAGGGGTGTGTCTAAGGCTGTACTGTCTTCCACTAAGAAATGCAGAGTGTGATCATGTCCAGGGAAGGCCAGTTTCTGCTAAAAGGTGTTTACATTGCCTAAACAGGTGTGCGCGGCATGCACTGGGTTTAAAAAAAAAAGGAAATAGCAGCTTCGCTCACATCTGAGTACTGGGTTTGCATGGCACACCTCTGGGCTTAAACAAGAAGGCAGTAGGAAGGGAAAATAGCAGTAGAAGGGTAATAAAGGAGAACTAGCATAGCTGGCAGGTGAAACTTATCAGAACCAGCCAATCACACAGGCAGCAGCCCAGCCCAGCACACTACTATAAACTATGCAAACACCATTCCCTCTGTTTTTCCCACAAACTCTACACCACCGGTGTACACAAATTGGGAAATTTTACCTAACAAACCCAACAAAATGATAGGGGCTGCTTTTGCTCTCATAAATGAACATGTGGAAGAGGCTGAAGGTGGTGAGGATGACAATGCTGATGACCAACCCACAGTGAGTAAAAGGAAAAGAGTGTACAGACCCAGGGAAACCTACCAGGGGCTACATGAGCTGGAGATAGTGGAACACTATAGGGAGGATAGGGACCTCCTACAGCAAATTGTTGAGCTGTGCCAGCCATGCCTCACACACAGAACCAACAGCAGGGAACTCATCCCAGTGGATACCAAGGTATGTGTTAGCTTAAGAATACTAGCCACAGGTACATTCCAAAGGCCAACTGGGGATATTATGGGGATCTCACAGGTATCAGCATCCAGGGTACTCCACCCACCAGTTGCTGAATGCCATGTCAGCGCATGCTGGTGAGCACATATATTTCCACAACAACTGTGAGGCATTGACCAGCAATATGCCTCTCTTCCACCAAATAGCAGAATTCTATGAGGTAATGGGTGCTATAGACTGCACGCACATACACATCAAAGCTCCACCCGGTGAGTGGAGTAGAGTCTATATAAACCGCAAGGGCTTCCCCTCCATCAACTGCCAGGCTGTGTGCAATGTCCAGGGCATTATAATTAATGTGTGTGCTGACAGCCTTGGAAGCTATCATGACCCACACATCTGGCATATGACGCAGCTGTACCAGGGATTTGCCAATGTAGACATCCCATATGTCCTCCTAGTTGAGGATGCTGGTTATGCACTGGAGCCGTGGCTGATGACACCCATCAGAAATGCACACACACCTGAACAAGAACTCCATAATGAGGCACATGCCCAGACCAGAATTATAATAGAGCATGTGTTTGGGATGCTCAAGTCACAGTTCCAGTGCCTGGACATATCCGCTGGAACCTTGGAGTACCCATCAGCTACATGTACCCAAATTGCCATTGTATGTGCCATGCTACACAATATGATCATGTGGAAACAGCCACAGCAGGAACAGCATGGTGCAAGGCCACATAGCCCCCCATCATTGCCAAGGCCAGCACAGGGACAGAGTGACTCAGAGGATGAACAACCTGAGCCTGCCCCTGTAGGCAAAAGGAGGCATGCCCAATATGCCCAGGCCTTGGCAAACAGGAAATTCATAGCACATACCCCTGACACAGTAGGAACCCAGGGAATGACACCTCTCTCTGACTCGCACATATAGTAAAAGAGATGCCAAACATGACACTACCTGTGCTTAACCATGTATAGGGAGTGTACTATGTGCATAGAACAGAGTCAGCTTTCCAGCACCATCTGCAGTTCTGGAACAGCCACAAGGTACGTCACCCTCACTATCAAATGCTGAATGGAGTAGTATGTTCTGCTACTTGTATCTATGGTAAGGATCTATGGTAAGGATGCAAGGGAAATGGGTGACTGAATGAGTTGGCAGCAGATGGTAAACATCTATATCGGCAGCATGAAATCCATAACAAATACTGGTATCAACATAGTAGGCAGTATTAGACAAGGTGACAAAACCCACTGCAGGACATGTGGTGGGCCAAATGTTTGTCCATAGGACACACACATGCATGCATGTCAGTGAGCTTCACATACCCAGCAACAGTCTCAGCCAGCAGGACAGGTGTAGATGAACACAAAGAAAGGCTGTGCTAAGGCCTCCGATTGATGGCAATGGAGAACAGCCTGCTTCCAGACCTACACAGACAGACTACAGCAGGTCAGGCAGTGGGATGTTAGTTTTGAATGGTAAGAAGCCTGAAACTGAAATATAGGTCAATAATACCTAAGAACTGTACTACACTGATATGCCTCTAGTTTGCATGATAGGTCAGAATACAGAATGAAATAGAAGCCAACAGAGTACCTGAAATACCAGTACGGTCATAGCAAATGTTTACAGTTGTCAGGTGTGCTCCCCCACAATCCTATGTAGAAATGTAGTAACATGTACAAGTGGGTATAATAACAGTGGAGCACAGATTACCTGACCTGGCCAAATTAGCAGGATAGAGTGTTGCACTTGTATAATATGCAGGGCTCTCTGTGTTAAGTTGTTGTGTGTTGTATATTGTGTGAAAGTGGTCAGCATGTAGGCATGGAGGGTTGTGTCCCAGTGGCCAATGGCCAGTACTGTTGATGACAGGACCAAGTTCTCACAACTGCAGTGCCAAACACAATGCATCCCAGCAAGACACAGTCCAGCAGTAATCCATACTAATTGTCCAGATGTAATATCTGTCACCATTTGAAAGATGGACATGGCATGAATGTGGGCTGAGAAATACAAACAGTACACAGGTGGAAGTACCCTAGCCAGAGAGTGTATAAAATGTTATTGTCAAATAGACACACTTTTGGGTTTGTACAAATAGGTTAGCAGCACATTAGTTGGCTGTGTAGTATGGAATACTGATGTAGTCTGGCAAAACACTGGCAGACCACAAAAGACACAGGTATGAAGTACTGAGAAACTACTGATATCCCCGTACAAGCCAGCATAAGGGGAATGCC
This sequence comes from Protopterus annectens, assembly GCF_019279795.1. Lineage (NCBI taxonomy): Eukaryota > Metazoa > Chordata > Ceratodontiformes > Protopteridae > Protopterus > Protopterus annectens. Next base: position 148,591,927 of record NC_056750.1, read on the forward strand.
CCAGGTATATCTGTGAGTCAGCTGCAATTAGCGTCCATAGCACACATGCGCACAGCTCACCCCACCATCAGCCACAGGTACCTCACAGCTCATATCCCTGCTGTTGGGAATGAGTGCAATATGAACCCCACTTCTGTATGGAAATAACCACAGAATGCAGCATGTTGAAGAGGTGTCCCATGCAGGTGTGTCCCTAGTTGTAAGCAGCACCCTGCCAGCATCCACACCAATGGATTAATAAGGACAGAAACTATTGCCATTAACAACTTGCACATCTACTCTGTCACTCTAGGGGAATACATTGGCTTGCAGCCTGGGATTGTAGGAGTGACAGAATGCACTGGCCTGCTACAGGTAGCCTGCATCATTACCAAATGCCCTACAGTCCTCTGTCAAAGGCCTGTGTCTCGGCCGTACTGCCAATGTATGTTATCTCATGGACTCCCAAATAACGACATAACACAGTCCACAGAACACAAATGCAAGGCCATGTTGACAAATCCCAGTAGCATGTCCACCATGTCCTACTTCATGAACTGTGGACCAACCCCTAAATAATACTGGATGAAGTGATAACTATAGGGATACTTATCAGATATCGTTTCCATAATGTTAGGAAGAGGATAGAATAACAGAGGGGGGGATAAGCATGGACGCCATGGAGTGTATGAAGTCTGAAACTCTGATGTGTGCACATAATATCCCTACCTGCAAACACAGGAATGGGTGGCTACAAACCTGCTCTAAAACCAAAATGTGAAGGGGTAATGACCAGAAATATGAGCCCTGCCTCTGGGTAACTTGTGTGAATCTGTACAGCTGTGAGGTATGACCACAGCAAGATGTGGCCATTCTGTCATGTCAATAGATGTACAAGCATGGAATTCTCAGCCACCACAGTACCAAGGTGCTGGACCATTTACACAGACCCATCAGCAAGTGTCTGCAGCTCCCGCTCCTGAATGGCATGATTGTGCAAGAATATGTAGGCTGCAGACCACAATATTGGACACAGCTTCATTCATCTTGCATTCCCCAGGAAATTACTGTGAGCAAATACATATACCTGTCAGTAGTTGATGACATAAAACATCACAATGTAAAACAACACATATGTCTGAATATCTCTGCTAACACCAAAACCATACAGAAGAAGCAGCACAGACACAATTATTTACAGTATCTCACTATCCTTTGCCCATTGTGACACCATTTTGTCAACCTATCTACAGATATCCTGTAGAAACATGTTGCTAGCTGTAGGTAGAACACAAATGCCTGCACTGGAGTGGAACCTACCTGGAATGGAGTCACACATTCAATACAGAAGGTCACACTGGGCATGCTCTCACAATTTAAAGAAACAAAGCCTATGTCTGACAACAAAATACAGAAGGGTCATACTGGGCATGCTCCCACACTTACAGAAATGAAGCCCATTTCTGGCAACAACAAGTGGACTATACATATCTGTCAGTTGCAGATGTCTGCGCACACATGTCTGTGTGTGTGTGTGTGTGTGTGTGTGTGTGTGTGTGTGTGTGTGTGTGTGTGTGTGTGTGTGTGTGTGTGTGTGTGTGTGTGTGTGTGCATGTAGGGATCAATGCTTTTGAGGCCATTCACAGTCACCACACTTTCCATTGCCCTACTTTGGCAAGGCTGCTGATGTCACTCACCTTGAAATACACAAGGCTGCTGATGTCATTCACCTTGAAATACACCTTTGGAGAAGGGCTATCCCTATACGCTCCATGGCATGTGCAATAACTGCATAATACTATAGTGTGATGTACTGGTTAGGTCGAGTGTGATGTACTGGCTAGGGCAGAGTTCTAATTCCAGACATAGCAATTGTGAACCTCTGTGTGCTTGTTTGTTTGTGTGTGTAGGGATCAATGCTTTTGAGGCCATTCACAGTCACTAGACTTTCCATTGCCTTACTTTGGCAAGCCTGCTAAAGTCATTCACCTTGAAATACACCTTTGGAGACGAGTTAGCACTATAAGCTTGGTGGTGCATGCAATAACTGTGTAATGCAATAGTATAATGTATTAATTAGGGTGGAGTTCTAATCACAGACATGGCAACTGTGAAACTCTGTTTGCGTGTTGTGTGTGTAGGCATCGATTCTTTTGAGGCCATTCACAGTCAGTACGCTTTCCATTGCCTTACTTTGGCAAACCTGCTGATTTCATTCATCATGAAATACACCTTTGGAGGAGAGCAACCTTGTAAGATCCATAGTGTATGCATTAACTGCATAGCACTATATTGTGATGTACCAGTTAGGTAGGAGTTCTAATCCCACACATGGCAACTATGAAACTCTGTGTGTTTGTGTGTGTAGGGATCAATGCTTTTAAGGCCATTCACAGTCACTACACTTTCCATTGATTTACTTTGGCAAGCCTGCTGATGTCATTCACCTTGAAATACACCTTTGGAGAAGGGATAGCCTTTTAAACAATATGGCACATGGTGTAACTGCATAATGTTATAGTGTGATGTGCTAGTTAGGTAGGAGCTCTAATCCCAGACATGGGAACTGTGAAGCTTTTTGTGTGTAGGGATCAATGCTTTTGAGGCCATTCACAGTCACTACACTTTCCACTGCCCTACATTAGCAAGCCTACTGATGCCATTCACATTGAAACACACCATTGGAGTAGAGCAAGCCCTATAATCTCCATGGTGCATGCATTAAATTCTGTACACTGTAGTTGCAATACATAGCTAGATAGGAGTTTGAATCTCAGTACTGGCAAGTGTGTGTGTGTTTGTGTGTGTGGGGGGCTTGTCATCAATATCCTGTGTGGAGATAGCTGTGATTGTATAGTAACAGGACTTGTTGTGAAGCAGGTTTTGCAAAATTCTTATATTGAGGACCTGCTATATGTCACAATATCCACCTTACAAGGACAACAGATGTCAAACATCAGAGAGTCTGGTGTAGACAATCCATACCCCTACATGTGACATTATGGATAGGTGAAAAATATAGGCAACCCTTGTATTACCCAGAGAACACTCTCCACCCATGTCTCATACAAAAAAACATTTGTATAGGCAACCACCACTATATAGGTAGTTCCCTGCATATTTACCACAGATTTATAACCTCAGTGTTATTGCAGTGGACTACAGAGGACATGGCACCCTGTTCCATCTCTTAAATAGGCAAAGAATTGCTTACAGTGGTCCTTTGCTATGTTCCTCACTGGAACCTGCAACAACTGTAGAGTTTGGAAATGTAACCCACAAAGTGAATACCATGCCTTATAGACATGCCTTGTATGGACAGATGTCATTAACACCAGTGAATATCTGCATTATGCTGTTGATGTAGGTGCAGGCACAACCTCAGTTCCACAGCCAGTTCTCACCACATGAGGTCAGGAATGCCACATCAGATGATAACAATCTGTCCACACAACATGCCCTGGAGACCCCAGGTACACTTCCCCATGTCACAGAACATGCATGTGGGACATGTGCACAAACCAGACACTGGCCATGTTATGGAATATATAACACATACATGGCAAGCATTGCACAGCACCACCCACATTAGTAACCCAGATGAGTGGATGGTGAATACAATACCCACCTGTGAGGGCCAATCCAGGGACTACACCCCTGAGCCACACTGGAGACCATTGTCATGTAGCCTGATGCCAAGGTATACCCTTTGCCTAGCCTTGTACAGCCTTTTGGCACAGTCAAATACTTACACACCAATGAAGCAATGAACCCATGCATGTCAGTATTGGAAAGTGTGTGTGTGTGTGTGTGTGTGTGTGTGTGTGTGTGTGGAAATTAATGATTTTGAAGCCACTCACACTCACTACACCTCCCATTGCCTACTGTAGCATGCCTTCTGATGTCAGTCACATTGAAATACCCTTTGGCCATATATCAGCCTGATAGGCTCCATAGTGCAAGTGATACCTGTGTAATACTGTAATATAACAAACTAGTTAATTAGGAGTTTTAATCCTGACCCTGCCACCTGTGATAATGTGTGTGAGTCCTTGAGAGAGTGTGATTGTGGCTTCCTTGACACCTGCTTTTGTGGACAGCCACATGTACTAAACTTACCTTATCCCTCCTTTATCACTGTTGCTGATGTCACTCACCTTCAAAGATACCTTTGGACAGCTCTCCAACATGTAAGCTCAGTGACATGTGCAATAACTGCATATCAATGTAATAACAATACATAGTCAGGCAGGGGTTTGAAACCCAGTACTGGTAAGTGTGTGACACAAGCATGCTTATCACTTACTCTCCTACCCCCTTTCTTTCTTACTTTGTCTCTGTCTGTCTCTCTCACGCCCTCTCTGGTGGATGTGGAAAAGTACATCTGCTTTGCGTAGGCAGCAGCTTGTATTTTGTAAGTGATGGTCATGATCAGCTGATAGCCTGAGCATGATTTGCAATCCTCCACTAGCTGATTGCATGTGGAACACCTGTGGTATCATTTCTCTAGCCAATTGCATGGAAACACACTCCTATAACTAAGAACATCATTTGGGTGTTGGCTCTTTTCATTCTTTGTCAGCAGAACTTCATGTGGGTGTTTAACAAACAGCATCACAGAGGGTAATTGGATATACCTCTTACAACATACACTGTGGAGACAGGCCAACCAACAGGAGGGGGATGTTCCAGACATGAGGACAGAATGTAAGTAATGCTCTTCTATATTTGAAGCAATGTTGGTTTAACAGGGTTTGTGTGCATATGGCTGGTCTACATGCATTTATATATGTCATGACAATGTTATGTGGTTGGGGAAACCCCCCACCTGTAGGGCTATCTGCAGACTGGCCAGTGTTTGGAGTCTTACATGTGTTGTGCTACTCACACATTTCCTATCCTTAGAAATGCAGTAGCATACTCTGAGGATTGCAGTCAGTACATGGTGACAGCCATATGAGTTACTGACTTCATATCCCACAGTAGACATATGTCAGAACAAACCCTGTTACACCAGTAAATGTATGGGTTCATCACAGCAACATGTCAATATTGGTCCTGTGTTAGTGCCTGCAGCCACAACTCTGTCAACCTTTGTACATATATCATGCAGTAATAGGTGCATATGTTCAGTACATCATTATTTACTGACATCATACCTGATAACAAGCCAGTGAGATACCAGACTACTAGACATGTTATGTATGTTAGGCCTTATATTTGAGGACAAAACCTGGATATTCTGTTGTAGTGTGTACAGTAGTGAGGTCTGTGTACTTATGATAATTGTCGACAGACTGTGTAATGTGAATATGTACCTTGGCCTGTGTACAGACTGTGGTAGATGTCATTGTTCTTGAGCCTGTGCTATGTGATGTTGCATGCTGCTGCAGTGTATGGTACCCTATCGGCATACATGTCTGTAGGGCCAGACCAACACATGTCCCATACCACAGTCAGGCATCAGAATATACTGTGTATTGACCCAGTATATGTAGGGTTAGTGTGTGAGTGGCACATATGAGAATGGTGGTGTTCACACAGTCCATATACTGTAATATTAAGTACACTTACCATATTTGACTGTGGCTGTGTTCAGACTGGTTGTGGGTATACACTTTCACACAGGTGTCTGTTACTCTGTGCTGTTACATGCCTGTAGAGCCTACTATATTTGCAGATACATGTGTAATCTCCAATATTAAATGTAGGCCAGTGTTGTGGCTGTCTGCCTATAGTTTGCACAGTGCTTTGTGACATGCCTAGCAGCTCAGTGTATTTACCCAGTGTGATGTTATGTCCAGATATTTGTCACATGTACAGTTGCCGGGCCATCATAACATTTGTGTATTTCTGACAAAGCAGTGGGATGCTGTACAGATGTATGTCACTAACTAGTGGGGGGTAGTATGTGGGCTTGTGACCTCTGGTCCTACAGTTATTATAAGTCAGGACAGACAGGTGTGTGTGAATGCATAAACTGTGTGAGCTTATCTATTCCAGTATTTTCATGATATCCCCATTTACATGGCTGTAAACATCCACTTTGTCAGGCTTGGTCCACACATCTTGCACTAAGGGGTGCTGTGTATACTTCTGGACTGACCAGATTGTGTCAGACTGTCCACATTTATTGGTCATATCTCTGCTGTATTCCACAGGATCATTACTGTGATTTGTGTGGCACTGTACTATGATGATCTTATGATGTCTGTCAGTAACTGTTGGTGTACATGTCAATATCAGATGTGACATTCCTCACAACATTTCTGTTAAGACAGCCCCTGTTACAGTAGCAAAAGTGTACATTAATACCTTCAATACTTACATGACATCCCCTTGCACTAAGAGGTTGTGACTGTTGGTGCTGAGGTATGACTCCACTACATGATATGGACATATGTTATACATATATATATATATACACACACACACACACACACACACACACACATGTATATATATATATATATATATATATATATATATATATATATATATATATATATATATATATTTACTATCATTATTTCAAATGACACTCGGTCGACTATATTCGACAACGGGAAGTCGAACACGGCAATGTCAAACTTTAAAAGCAAGCCTAGGAATGAGTTTTAACATGGGATAGGAGCAGGGTTTGTGGTTCGGCAATAGTAGTGAACCCCTATCTCGACCCATGTTAAAACCTGTTCCTAGGCTTGTAAACAAAGTATATCCACAAGGTCACCAAAACACCATGAAACCAATAAAAATGACCTTCAGGCAAAGCAGTAAAGCCCAATGGATGATCGGTAGACTTAAGAAACAGAATTTATTGAAACAGGAAAAAAACACTTCACATTAACGCCACACATATACGTTTTCATTTCAAAAACTTCCTCAGATGTGGGATGATGATATCAAGTCACTTTTATTGAACCCGTTCCTAGGCTTACTTTTAAAGTTTGACATTTCCGTGTTCGACTTTCTGTTGTCAGCATGAAAGTTGAAAGCATTCTAGATTGGATACTTATAAACAGAGTCGAACATAATTACAAAATAGGAACCTTGCCTGATGATGTTAGTGATCGCTCTTTAACTTTCATAACAAGGGAAAAGGCTGATTGTGTTATCCCCCACAATATAAGAAAACTACGCACCATTAAACATTTTAATCCAGATTTGTTTCAGACTGAACTTGGTGCATGTAACTGGAACCCCTTAAAAACTCTTCCCCTTGAAAATGCAGTACTCAATTTTAACACAACTTTTTTATCCATTCTTGATAAACATGCTCCTGAACGTATTATTAGAATGAAATCTAATGCAGCCCCTTGGCTCTCCCATGAAACAAAAAAACTTATTCTCACTAGAAATAAAGTCTGGGCCTCATGGAGATCCCACAGAAATAACCCTGATTTTCTACACTTCCGTCAGCTTAGAAATTTAACTAAAAAGGCAGTAATATCTGACAAAAGGAAATTCTACCTCGAACTACAACAAAATCATCTTAATAATTTTAAACTTTTCTGATCTTCAGTCAATAAACTTCTCTCCCCAGGAACCTCTAAAACACCTTCCCCAATTAATGCTGACCCTGATACCCCTCAACAAACTGCAGATGCTTTTAACTCTTTCTTCACTGAAACTATACAAGCTCTAGCTAAACAACTAAATGCCAACAACTTCTGCCCACCAAGTAACCAAACTAACTCCTCCTTTAAATTCTCTCTAAAACCTATCTCTACATCTTACATTTACAGACTCCTTCTCAAACTAAAACCTTGCACCCCCTCTGCTGACAAGCTCCCTTCACTATTTCTTCAAAAGGCTGCCAAGGTCATCGCATATCCTATATCTATTCTCATAAATAGGACCATCAAAGAAGAAATCATCCCTGATATCTGGAAAGCCTCTCATATTATCCCACTTCATAAAGGTGGAAACTCCACTGACTATTCTAACTATAGACCTATTGCTCTCCTCTCACCCTTGGCTAAAGTTATGGAGAAATGTATCCATCATCAACTTGTACAATATCTCTCTCTTCACAGCATTATAGGAAACTGTCAACATGGTTTTAGACCACATCATAGTACTACTACTGCCTTGCTTTCCTTTGTAAACACTATTAATCAGAATTGTAACAACAACTTACTCTCTTCTGCCCTCTTCATCGACCTCTCTAAAGCATTCAATATGGTCAACCACACTTTATTAATTAAGACTCTTGAATCTCTCTCTTTTGATACCCCAGCCATTAAATGGTTTAAGTCCTATCTCACAAACAGAAAACAAGCAGTTCTCTGGGATAACCACATTTCTTCTTTTTTGCCTGTTTCTATCGGAGTTCCACAAGGCTCTATCCTTGGCCTACTTCTCTTTACCCTCTTCATTAATGATCTTCAAACAATAATCCCTCAAGCAACATGCATTCAATATGCCGATGATTCTACGCTCATCTGCTCAGCATCTTCCACTCCAGAACTTACCTCTCTTACCCAAAAAGTTTTTAATACCATAGAAACATGGTTCTCCAGTCGACTCCTCTTACTAAATGCCAAAAAAACTAAACTTCTTCTCTTTACCCCCACTTCCAGGACCTCCCCCTTAAACATCACTATCTCCTCCAACAGTGCCACTGTTATCTCACCTGACTCTACAAC